>NW_026933726.1:0-57610 GCF_032062105.1 Saccostrea cuccullata | reverse complement strand
GACAAATGCCGCTCAATGCCGCTGACTCTACCAGAACGTCTGTCTTGGACAAATGCCGCTCAATGCCGCTCACTCTACCAGAAGGTCTGTCTGGAGAAATGCCGCTCAATGCCGCTGACTCTACCAGAAGGTCTGTCTTGGACAAATGCCGCTCAATGCCGCTGACTCTACCAGAAGCCTGGACAAATGCCGCTAAATGCCGCTCACTTTGATTGCCGCTGATAAGAAGGTGCTGCTCAAAGCATTTGATTGATAAATTGCTCAATGCATTTAATTTCATTAAAGATTCCCTTTGGGCAATAGAAATATGCTCCAAATTTTGCTATAAGCAAGATCTGATATTTTTTTTATATTGTGTTACTGATTTGTTGATGTTACATGTAGCTATGAATTTCGTGACTTCGTACATGAAGGAATAGCCACACGGTTCAGGACTAAGTCTTTTTTTTTTTTTGTATATTTTGGACTTAGTCTATTTCACACGCTGTTTGAGCCTCTAGCAAATTTTCTAGCACAACTTAACGCAGAGTGGTGCGCTTGATTTGTCTACACCTTACAACCGGTATACACTTTTCCATAAGCAGATGCAAAAGTGTACACTTTTGATGTACACCATCTACATCCTGTGCAGGGCAGGTGTAGGAAATTGCACCGAAATTTCAATATGACTGACAAATGCCGAGACGGTAAAACTGCAGAATATTTTTTACCTGTATTTGAGTTTACTGTCAAGTATTTGATAGGTTGATTGTGATGAACTGTATTTAGTAATTTAATGAACCGTATTTTGTGCATTTTATGGGAAAATGAAACACTTGGTATTTTGTACAATAAAAAAAAGCAAGTCTGGCAAGTTTGGGTGATAAAGTCACTCTATATTTAGACAATGCTAGATATTTGGATAAAGAGGTTTTTAAGGGTGACTATGAAGATGTATTATAAAAATTCTTCCCCTTTTCATTAAATGTTTTGTTTTTAAATGATTTTTAAAAATTGTTCATAATCGCAACAAATATTTTTTAAAAATAATCTTCTGCAAATAGGATCCCCTCAGCTTGTTGAAATTACGACCTCCATATTGAATATGCTACACTGCACCCAATTTCACTTGATTATACGGTGTAAATCCTCTACACCGGGTGTAGTATGGTGTAGACAAATCAAGCGCGCCCATACTAAATACAATTCATCACAATTAACCTATGAAATATTTGAAAGTAAACTATATACAGAAAAAATAATTTTGCAGTTTTACCGTCTCAACATTTGTCAGCCATATTGAAATTACAGGGTGTAGATGATGTACATCTAAAGTGTACACTTTTGCACTTGATTATGGAAAAGTGTACACCGGGTGTAAGGTGTAGACAAATTAAGCGCGTCCATTGTTACTTAGCACGATCCGTTGTGGTATGCCGATCCCGATGTACCTTTTTATTATAATTAAATATCGGTGTGTGTGGTTGCTGAATATCATACAGTTTCAAAGAACAGTATTATGAGCTCATAAACATGATTGTATAAATGTAAAATTATCAACACGCGCCCTCAGAAATCAAAATTCTTAACTCAAATTAAATTGTCCGGGGTTTTCTTTGTAAAATAGGTCAGAGGTCAAGGTCAAGTGAATTGTAAAGCTGGTATTTTTCAAAATGTTTTATGACAATCAGTGCACATGCTAAATAGCATAGAATCACCCCCTTAAATGTAAATCAAAGTACTCAGAAGTACAGAGATCCGGGCTCATTTACAGAGTAGAATGAATTTCTTACATGAATCACGTTTATATTCTGATGAAAAAATTATTTCAAAACTATCAATATAAATGAAAAGACACTGACAGTGAGTTTTTCAATCCTAATACCACGGTCTGATTTTGTCAGAATCAGAATTAATCTGGTACCGCAGCTGAATGTAAACAAACAGGCCAGTCTGGTTCCCTCTCCTGCTTTACTTCGTATGTGTAGAGAACTATGATAACACTGGTTATCAAAAATCCTTACGCTAATGAATTATGTTCTTTGACTTAGGACTGAAGTTTTCAAAGTCATTACTACTAATGTTTATTTATATAGATAAAACTTTGTTTTAATTTTGTTGCTTTATTTAGCGTTTGTATTATCTCAGAAGCGGTTAATTGAGAGTAAGAACTATATTTTTGCACGTAACTTTAAAATGGCGAGTATGGGGTTGACTTCCTGCCTTGAACAGGATGACATAAGCCGGTAATTGCTCTTTGAGCAATAAGCCCGGCTAAAAATAAGCTGTATTTTGACACTTTTAACTTTCTAGTAAAGTAGGTCAAAGGACAAGGTCAGTGGTCACGAAATTGGTAACCATGGAATTTACAAATGCCATAGTGCCAAGCAATAAATGTGCAAACTATCAAGTCCATAACTCTTACAGTTCTTGAGACACAAGGTGAGACAGACGGACAGACAGACGCTGGGTAAAGTGATCCCTTAGCTTGCCGCTATGCTCTGCAGGCGACAGAAAAGAATGAAAAGGGATTGATAGTGAGATTCCAAAGATTTCTATCCTTTGTATTTTATTAGTACTGCCCTCCATTATACGCAAAGTCTTTAAATATTAAAGTATGGAAATTTCGATTCCACGTCTATTCTTCTAGTTTCTTTAGCTTCAGATACCTTGAATATATACGTAGCATGACTTGACTGTTCTAATGTCAAGTAAAATTCAACAATAAGAAATGAAATAGGTTTGAACGAACACTCATTCTCAACACCTACCATACATATCACCACGCTCAGATCGCGCGATTCTTTACATTAGATCCGGTACATATACTGGGCAGAATCAGAATTCGAAAATCTACCTTGTTTCATAAAAAAATCTTATAAATAGTTTTCGATAGACATAGATGGAGGTATTCTGGCCCAAATTCCTTTATTTTTCAACCAATTTAAACTTGTCATACTGGACATGAGATGATAACACAATTTTTCTTACGAATTTATGTTAACACAAGCTACCTTTGATTCTTAATTAAGTATTTGAAGAAAAAAATTGCCCGTACATTTCCCTCACAGAAGTTTAAAATTGGTTTCCCAAGTAGGAAAATTAGCTAGTTGGACCTCCAATATGGCGGTCAACGGGAAATAACTCTTGACTATCAAAAACTATCAATACGTCCATGTTTGAGCAATACTATCTTTCATCCTCAACTCGGCTTTATCCAGGCAGTTTACGTGCATTTAAAGACTATCAATTATCAGACTTTACTTTTACTTTCCGTCTGCCCTGACATATTTTCCGTTAACATTATTAATTGGCAATATTTGAAACATTTCTAACTGTTAGAGTCAAAACATTAATTGGGGGGTACAATTCGGTGTGAGCATGTGAAAAAACATGGAACTAAAATTCTAGTTCAAAATTCATCTGCAATTCACTTCTGCTTCCCTGATACACACAGATTTAGTGATTTTTCAAGATGGAATACGATTATGCCTATATCTTCCTTATCTATAACTCGTGTATGTCTTTTATATAGATATTAAATTGAAAATTCGGAACTCATCAATTTAAGCTATTTGGGAATTAACATACATTAACATAGCTTATTAATTAAACATAGGAGGATTGAAAAATCAACCTCAAACTTGAATTTCAATCAAACATTTTCTCAGATATTCCTGTCGAATTGTAACCGCCCATATCATTATTTTGACTCCCAAAAACTGGTACTGATGTAAGCAGCATATTTCCAGTCTTTCCAGTTGACATGTTTATTAGACAATGTTTCTCATTTGAAAAGTCTTGAAAATATTAAAAATTAAAAATGGCGGTTCTATAGACAAATAATCGAAAGGCCGTACTTGTTTATCACGAGTATTATTTTTAGAGAAGACCAAATAAGACCCACCAATGTTGAGGCTTTCCTGTTCATATCATATTGCATGAAGAATAACCTCTGTTGAAAATAGTTCGTATTAGTAATTGCTTTTTACATTATAGGTGTCATAATTATTCCTGAGTACTGTATACTATTTTCTAATAAAATTCATAAGATCATTGGTTTATAACAGGAAATTTTAAATTAGCAAATTAAATTTTACTCTACCCATACCCACGTGTCTTAATAAATGACACCATACAACCTCACATTCAGGAAGGATTATTCAGTTATTGTAATGGCGTACCAGAAGATTTTGATAGTGTACCTTGGATTACAGACATTTATATCGATATTGTTAGCGCTTCCATGTCCCACCGCTATAAAATGTGATTGCTCTTATAGAGAGGAAGGAATCTACGTTGATTGTACCCACAGGAGTTTATCAAACACACCGAACTTTTCTTTTCCAGTTGTTGGCGTAGACTTATCCAGTAACTCATTGAACAATTTTCCTACTTCTCTATCGAGGCAATTGATGTACCTCAATCTGTCCTTAAATGAACTGTACATACTGAAGAAAAATTCTATTCGTGGTTACCCCAATTTGATCGATTTACGGATGATGTCGTGTCGATTAAGAACTATTGAGAGGCATTCTTTCAAGGAAAGTAATTTGCGGTATTTGAACATTGCTCAAAATGGAGAATTGACGTTATCGGTTTTAAAGAACATTTCGTGCGATCTTGAGGGAAGTCCAATAGACACATTAATTCTTGACCAAGTTCAATGTCCAACCGGACCTAGTGTTGTTTTGAGATTATCTCATGTCGTTTGTTTAAAAAACACCAGCTTACAGACGATCTCACTTGCATCAAACCGTGTATCTTACATAGAAAGTGGTGTTTTATCAACTCTCCCCAAATTGCTGAAATCATTGAATTTAAGCAACAACATCCTTACTTTTGGGTATTATGTTCTTGAGACTGTTCTCTTACAGTCTCTGAAAGTTCTAGATTTGAGTTACCAGTATAATATTGCTGAAGTTAACTTAGATTGTGTAAATCGAATGGAGGGTAACAAACTTTTGGAAAACAAATCAAAACGAAAGTTTGCTAAAATCACAAACGAAACATTTTATTTCCCTAAAGCGTTGGAAATGCTTTACTTTCACAACTCTGCAGTCAGAGCAAAATTGGGTTCTAGTACCGATCTTTTCAAATTTTTCAAATTTGGAGACAATATATCTCACGTCATTCTTCGAAACAATGTCTTTTATGAATGGAAGGGACCACTGTACGGTTTTGGCTCTGTGAAACATCTAGATCTGTCCAATAATCTGTGTACCAGAGTTCAACAGGAGTTTTTTGTTGATGGCACCAGTTTAATATTTTTAGACATTTCTAAGAACATTCTAGCTGAAAGTCTTGCGAAAGATACGAAGGGAATTACATTCAAAACTCTTACAAGCCTGGAAATTCTTAATATTTCCTCAAACAAAATTACAACTCTACCACACAGAATATTTCAGTCTTTGAAATATTTAAAAATTTTGAGACTTTCAAGGAATCAGATTACAAAATTTGATTTGCTGATCAGGCACATGAAAAACCTGTCCTTTCTTGATATCTCCTTTAATCAAATTGATGTCTTACCGAAGGTGACTCGAGATGCCATAGATGCGATTGCTTCTTTTCATTCAATCCAAGTCAATATGTATGGGAATCCAATAAGTTGTGGATGTGAAGACATTGATTTCATTAAGTGGCTTCTTCGTCCTCCTAAAAATATCGTGTTACTTTATTCTCAAAACTTATCATGTGGCTTTGAAAACAGGAGATTTACTTTAAACAGTAGCACATTGTTAAAACTGGATAAACACTGTGCATCATATTCTCTTCTAATCTTTATTTTATCGACTTTTATTTTCCTATTCATAATGTTGGCGTTTGTATCAATCGTTTACCGATACAGGTGGCGTCTACGTTACTTGTATTACATCACTTCCGGGAAAACAAAAGATGCAACCGACAAATCATCCCTTGTATATAGGTATGACGCTTTTATTTCTTTTGCAGACGAAAATAAAACTTTTGTTCTTGACATTATAAACGCCTTGGAATCGAAAAATAACATTAAAGTTTGCTTTCACAGCAGAGATTTCATCCCTGGAACAGCTATCGCTGATAATATCTCCAATGCAATCCAAAACAGCCGACATACAGTTTGCGTTATGACCTCACAATTTTTCCAATCTTACTGGTGTATGTTTGAATTTAACATGGCACGTATGGTCTCGTTTTATTCTCGAGGAGGAAAAAACATACTTATTCTTGTCCTTCTGAACAAACCCCCAGTCAAAGAAATGCCACTGAACGTGCTTGAATTTCTCAGAAGCAACTCGTACCTGGAGTATCCTGGAAGTTTTCATGATAAAGAATCATTCACTTCAAACCTTGCCAAACATCTATAGGACATGTACTAGGAAATGTAATACTTTGATCATGTCGACCTGAAAAATAGTTCCTAATAACCATTCAAACAAAATATTTCATCATTGACTGCTGAGTGTGACATACAAAAATCCTAATTAAGGCTTAAATTCCAGCGTTTGTTGAATGTGTAATTTTATATTCCTTTGCGGTTCTTTACTTTTTCGAAGTTTTATAGAATGAGAAACGTATGTTTAAATTCGATTGTTACGTTTTAATTACGATAGTCTTCTATCTCGTTTGACCATAGCTGATTTGGCTTTAAACAATACCAATCAATCAATCATCTTTCCCTTCTGAAATATTCTCATTTCCCTATTTTTACGAGTATGTGCATGTATAAGAAAAAAAATTATCAATTGTTTTTTATCCTTAATCTTAGTTAACATTAGTCCTCTAAAATATATAAGGTCTTATTTTCGTTGTATCTGATTTACTTTTAATATCATTCTAGTCTGTTAATAATGTTGTCTAAGCTAGCCTACACAACTGGACTCTACCATTGGTTTCTAGATAAAATGGTAAACAATGAAGTTTAAAATAGAGTCTCGACCAAATGTTTCACTATCTCGATGTAACAAGATAGTATAAGTACATCATTTTATAGGCAAGCTATATTTTAACCTCAATAGAACTTAGATAAAATAAAATTGAGATTTCTAAAAAAAATGAATATCATTTTACTTTAATTTTGTTTTCCTGGGAATACTTGGCCTGAGTACCTGATAATTGCCTATAGTAAGTTTGAAGTGGTTTCATTGTACTAACTTGAGCATAAGTGTTTAGAATGATTTAGACCATAGTTGTCAAAATGAGAGGACTTTTAAAGAGAAGACGGAAATGTTAAGTATACATGAATTACAATCTCCATATATCTGTTGGTCTGTATGTAAACGATATGTCGGAGATGATCGTTAAAAATACCTCATATTTTTTTAAAAACTTTGTAGAATTCAATTAATTACTTGTGTGTAGAAATTTGCCTTGATCCATTTTAAGTTTATTTGGGAAAAAACAAGTAATAAATCGTTGATCTTGTCACGCCTTGAAATAGAATGGAAATTAAACAAGAATAATACCAAGCGAACACACAAAATTTACTGTGGATCAACTTTATATCCTAACACTTACCAATGGCAATTTGTAAAGTCACAGGGTTTACAAATAGAAAACTCATGTCATATCCAAACTTTAATGAAGGGGAAAACAACAATTTATAGTCATGGGCATACATGTGACCAGAGGGCAAGTTAAACCCAGCGCCATGTTCGTTTGGACAAGGTCAATGTCAATGGGTTCTTAGTGAAAGATTCTTATCCACAGCATAAGTTTATAATGATGTTATAATGAAATAACTTTCAAAGATTATGTTGCCCTATAAGTTACATGTAACTATGATCAAAGGCTTTGAAATTGTATTAATTGTTAACACAATTAGACTATAGCCCATAATGTCCTAAATCTTTTTGTGACCCCAGTGTTACCCAGGGGGTCAAACAAACTTAAATTTACACATCCCGGATATGTCTCCATATAGATATGGCCAATAATTCTATTACTTTCCTGGATAGAAGATTTTTAAAAATGTTTTCCAATACTTTCCTTTCTAGGATAATAATCCTCTTTTTGTGGCTCATTCCTACCTGAGAAGTTCTGAACTGAATAGAAAATACTGGGAGATAATAAACCGTAATTAATCTTTATAAAGTCCATTTAAACAATACATATTGAGGCAGAGAAAACAAGCACCTCCTAAAACATCAGTAGTGGGATCAGGTAACATGGGTGAGTAAGTATCCTCTGTCGATCATCTTCAACTCGACATTTACGAGGGTTGTCCCCTAAAATCGTGGACAAGTTGTCTAGTGTGAAAAATAAACATCACTGCGTTCTGAAATTTTCACTATTATTTAGTTCATATTTTAGTAATATACACAGCAAATTTCAGATAAATAGATGCATAAATAAACAAATTATGAGATTTTATACCATGTATTGTATCACCTTACGGCGCATGGATTATAACGTCAAAGTGTCTAAAACAGCGTCACGTTTTATCTTTGCTGAATATGAAGTTGGATGAGTCCGACATAAATTTAGGAATTTCATTGATACACATTCTTTAGTCTCCATAAATAGCCGAAGAAGCAACTGGCACCCTCATGCGATCTTCTGAAGATTTATTAATAAGTTAGGACAATATTCTCACCATCATTTAACTAATAGAAAATCTCATATAGGCGGGCTACTGTAACAGCGTCCTTTGCTATTACATGAGAAGTTTGTCCGTATGTTCTGTACTCCCCAGGGACTCGATCAGAAAAAAAACTTCGCTAAGAAAACTCCTATTTCATTTGTATACTTGAGATATGGTGATATTTTTATAATTTTTTTTCTTGTATGGTCATTTCAAGTCTCTAAAGGTGTCATTATAACATAGAAATAAAACTGAACTGTTCTCCAGTGCGCCGTAACGTCATAAAACGTCGCCATTTTTCGTGTGTTGTGTTTACCACTTTCCAATTTCGAATGCTCGAGAAACTGCCAAAAATTAAGCAAATACCTTAAGATTTTTACAAAGACTACAAAATTGATGGTGGAATTGAATTAGGATAATTTTAATCCAAATCTTATGTATCTAAAATTTTTATTTTGAATTCAAACTTGTGTATTCTTTAATAAACCCTTGGTTTTTTGACCGTGCGCCGTAGGACAATACCTCGTGCACATTCAAGCATAATAAAATCTTTATTTTTGCCTATATTTTATCAAAAAAATTATCATGCACTTAAATATGATAAATAAACATTCACTGAAATTTTCAGTTTAGTGCGCCCTTTACTTTTCGAGAAAAACGCTTTGTCCACGATTTTACGGGACAACCCTCGTAGATATATCGACGACGTATTGCCAATCAACAATAGTTAGTTCCATAGCTTGAAATAAAGATGCAACAGAGTATTACACATCTGGGGGTCATAACATAAAGGGTACTTAAGTTTAAGACCATACTTAAGTAGGACTTATGTACAGTCTTCAACTTCAATTAAGACCGTAACTAGAAGCGTGCTTAGATTTGACAATCTTAGCAAAACTTAGGCGGTTGGTAGGGGTGGCTTAAGTATGTTATAACTTTTTATACATATATTTGAAAATATTAAATGTTGAATTTCCATGTTTAAACATTACTCTATTCATATCATGCATGAAGGAAAATGAATATTTCTACTTAAGGCCCTGGGATCATGAAACATCTTAAGCTTAAGTCAAAATCTTTATGGTGTGCTGAAATGTTGTAAAAGTAAATTAGTCTAAATTAAAAATATTCATTAACATTGCATGTTAAAAGTGCGGTTAACTGCCAATTAAGGTAAGGTTTGCGTTAACAGGGAGATAACTCTTGCGAATCACCAAAGCGTTTGAAACAGGCGACTTTAAACCAGCGATGCTAAGCATCTCGGTAACGAATTTCCTCTGTTATACTTGATGTTTGTTGTCACTTATTGTTAGGACTAAAAACAAAGGACGTTTTCAGGAGAAAGTCTTATAACAAATCAAAGCATAGGAATCTTAAAAGCCTTTGAGATTAGCGTGATGCATGTGGATGAACCAATAAAGGAGGACTTGTTTATTTTCGATACGGAATGTGGCAAGTTGTAGGCCATTCCGATCAGAAAAAAGTTATCGACGCATTGTGCTGTTGTGTGTTTCTCGCTTCACCACTACACTAAAATTTTAAGTGAGAATGGGAAGGAAAAAAGAAAAGACCTGAGAGTATCCTGTAAAGTATTATGCTTTATGCAGTCCGAACAGGGAAGAAAAGTCACGGTGCATTTGACCATGTCCAATGATGATGTTGACAGTTTGATTGTTGATAGTATTTTCATCAGGTAATTATTTAACTATTCATTTTACTGAAAGTTATGAATGATCTTCTGACTACAGATTTAAAAACGATGAATAAACGGTACAAGGATGTCACAATGTGGCTAATATCCCAACATTGCCAAAAAATAAAAATGCATTCATTCAAGAAATTATGAAAAAAATCCTTGCTTTTTAGGCCTAATATTTGTAACATTATTGGAACAGGTATTCAATTGTTCAAGTTACCTTTTAAATGAGGTTTGATTTTAATTAATATCTCATTTTTTAATTAATACAAATTGTGCATGACAAGAACATTAATTTTCTTGATCAAGCATTTGCATTTCACTAATTCAATCTACATGTATAAATTGTACAATAATTTCATATTGATTCTTCATTGATTATATTGGAAATTTCATTTCATTGAGTGAATGAAATTCAGTCCAATTCCTTATGCAATTCCAAAAATGCAATTCCTTAAATGTTATTGTAAAAATGAACACATATGATTTCAGATCAATTGGGTCATTAATGGAATAGATAAGAACAAAAAAAAAGTACTTCAGTGTTTCCTTAAAAGATTTGTGCCATCAAATCAGTAGAGGTCATCCCATATCAGCTCAAGAATATTAAAGAAAGTTGGATGGATCAAGCTAAGATGTTGAACCAGACATGGCAAAGTCAATGGAGATTTGGAAAAGAAATGATGATTTGTTGTACCCAATGCATATTTTTTATATGTCTATAGATTATAGAAAAAAATTTAATGTTTAACAGCATCCTATCTACCTGGTAGTATATACATGCTGTTTTCAATATATTTAGAAAATACATGTATGTGTATGTGATGATTGCAGTGCATGCTCTGTTTGTCCATCTTTGAATTTGTTGTAAGTAAAATAAATGTATACATTAAGGTATTAATTGAAGGTTGCTTTTGTCTACACTTACAAGTAACAAGTTTCTTAAAAGGGTTATTTTGTAAAATTGCAAGGAAATTAATACACGAACAATTAAATTTAATATTTTTATTCATTAAATTTTGTTCTTACCAGGACCTAATATGCTCAAATAAGTATTTCTGAAAACTGATGAGTTTCATAAATAAAGCTGCAGTGAACATTTAACAGTTTAAAATATGATACTTGGAAATTGAAAGGTTGTTAATTTAGTAGGAATGATAAGACCAGTTTAGTAATCAACTAAAATTAAAATCTTTCACAAATAATTGTAGTTTATTTTAAAATTGTTTACATTTATAATCTTTTAATTTTTTTCTGTATTTTGATTTTAGAAAGGAGAAAAAATTGTTATATTTAAATTATTATTTCATGGATATCAAGGAGATATATCTATCACTGTAACATTGTTTCTTTTTCCCTGTTCTTGACAAATATTTATGACAGTGTTATGCCATTTTGCAGAATTTGCCTTTTCTCTGAAATCAGAAGTACTCTGTAAACTCATTAAAGTATGATTTGATGTCACTTAGAATTCATCTTTATTTTGTTCTGTCTGATATTTCAATTTAGATTCTCAGACTACCTAATCCAATGATTGAGCTAATGTCCATGAAGTGTAGAAATAGGCCATCTTTAAGATATGTTTGGTTGTCGGCCTCTCCAGACCGACTGACTAAAATGACCAGACTGAAATTTTTTTTTCAATGCAGGGCCGTATTTTTTCTTTTTATTCCTCTTATTCCCCCTAAAGAAATGTTGTTGAAGATTTTCTCACCTACCGACCCAATAATTTTACCCAGAGTCAAGAGAGGGCAAACAAACATTACTTTCAAGATAGCATTTCTACTCTTCGAAGTAAAGAAATCATTTAATTATATTATTTTATTTTATTTATTCAATTTGACAAAAACCACATGTGGCGCAAGTCAGACATACAGTAAACAAATATAAAATATATAGTCACATAGATTTTCTTATATTACATGCATCACGTATGAAGTTACAAATATTTCTTGTAGAATTAACATCTGCTGGATTAAGAATTTTATAAGATATACATGTATTATTAAAAAGTGTACAAAATTCACTTCTTAGTTGTTTATATAGAGGACATACAAATAAAAAATGATGTTCATCTTCAACGACATTTTTACAATTAATACAAAATCTTTCATCTCTTGGTATAATTGGGTTACAATATCTGCCAACTAAAAACAGCAGCTTCGTGGATGCAATGCTTACAACATTTCACTCAAAAGATGGCATACATGTATAATGATAGTCACGAGACATAACTGAATAGAGATATTTTGCTACGAAGATGTCTAGAAATTACTACATGTTGGAATAACTAAATCAGCATGAGGTCAAATTCAGGGGCTTTTAATTGGGTTAGTTGCAACATGTTCTGAAGTATGTTTATAAACATATACATGTACTTCTAAAGGTGTTGCAGTATAATTCATGGACATTCAGATGTAAAGATTGCCATAAATACTAGATTTCTTCCATGGAATAAATTTTTAGACCATCTTGTAGCACAGAAGGAGTTTTATTTTGAATATTTTTGGCCAAGTTTTGCTTAAAAACAATATCAAAAATACATTTAGTCTTTAACATTCACCGTGACAAGGTGATATCAATGTTGTCTTTATAAGTGTAGAAAAAGCCTGATTTTTGTGTTCCGAACCCATAATATAGCCCCTGTTTCCATGGAAATAATATTGGGGACATACATATTTTTTTGGTTCAAATTATTTAAAATGATCAAATTAATAACTTCATGGAATTTGATGGAATCGGTAGATATGTAAAACGTGGATTTTTATAGTTTTGTTGCCATGGCAACGGTTTCACTTTATCAAGGAAAATTGAAAAATCTTCTTTTTTGCCGAAATTTTCACATTTTTGATAACGGAAAATTAATAGTTTAAATAATAGAAGCATGAATTATACTAATTCAGGTCATTTTATTTATAAAAGTTTGATAATTAATAAAATAAATCAATTTTTTCAATGAAAATAATATTCGAGGTGAAATATGAAATACGTTAAATTTGGTGTCTTTTACTAAAAAAATGGGACGGGCAATATCTTTGAAAATCATATTAAATGATGAAGCTAATCTCCCTGAATAAATTGATATATGGCATGTGTGCATATTAAAAAAAATAAAAGTTGGAGGGAGACGCAAACCTTACCTTAAGAGCTGATGTTGACAATTAATAAATATTTTACAAGAGATTGAAAATTTGTCTGAAGTCTAAGTTTGTTTCATGATCCCTAGGCAAGAACGGCATAAGAATTTTAGTTTTCATCGGAGGGGGGGGGGGGGTTACTAATCACTAATTCCAATAGATAGTTTTCGATAGGCCAGAATTTAGCGAGTGTTATTTCCCGTTGGCCGCCATACTGGAGGTCCAAATGCTCATGAATTCCTTCATTGTTCAACCAATTTAAAATTCTTATATTTGCTATTTTGAATTAGAAATCATTACTTTTCTGAAGTATATAAATTTTTGGAAGCCTCCTTTATTTAAAAAAAATTATTTATGAAAGATTTTCCACCAAATATTTCTGCTACAACCTCTTAAATTTGGTAAAACAAAGAGGGAAAATCACCGAGTCGACCTCCAATATGGCGACCAACGGGAGGTAACTTTCGCTAAATTCAGGCCTATCGAAAACTATCTATATCATTCTCAACATACTCTACTAACTAGACAGTGATTCCTTAAATAAGTACATGTATATCACTATATGTATACTATATGTATATCATACAGTTTTCAGCCTTGGCCTGTTGATATTCGCTGATACATGAGATGAGAAAGAATTCAAAATGTCCCTATTGTTTTGTACTTTTGTTTATCAAGTACATGTAAATAGACATTCAATTTTCGTGCCAAGAAGTCTACAAGAATGACAAAGCGAGTGAACATTTGTCAAACAAAAGAATAACAACAAAAGACCACTGAACACATCGCAGCCTCGAGAGATAAAACAAAAGTCATGCATATACATTGAACACTTGCCATATTGTGAACGTGTAATAATTATTTGGAGTTTATTTGTTTTAATAATAATAATTTTTAACAGAATTTTCATACGAAATATAATGAACTTATTAAAATCTAAGAAAAAACGTCAATTTTATATAATAAAAAGTATTTAACTAAATATTTTTTATTATGCAAGTATAAAATCTACTAAAATCTAAGAAAAAACGTCAATTTTATATAATAAAAAAGTATTTCACTAAATATTTATTATTATGCAAGTATATAAATTGAAAAACTATCATGATTTATGAGAAAATTGTGAACTTAGTTTGACTTAGCTAAGACCTCGCTAAGTTCGTTTTATATTAAGGTTTAAGACATACTTAAGTAGTACTTAGACAGGTCCTAAGATTGTGCCTAAAACATACTTATGACCCGAAAACCTAGCAAGCTTTATGTTATGACCCCCTGTTTCATATTTAGATATTTTACTAGAAACAGATGTTAATGGTTATCTAACAACGAAGCTTTACGATAAACTTGATGACCTTAACATTTCAATTGTCAACAGTTCTCTTACTTATGCAGCAATATACCTTTGTCACCTGCATATGGAGTTTATATATCTCAGTTGTTTTGATATGGAAGAGCCTGTTCGACGTTTGGACAATTTCTAAAACGAGGTAAGTTAAGGACAAAAAAAAGTTGAAAAAGCAAGTCTCGTTTAAAGTCATTAAGTCTTATGCTGATTGACTTTTTCATACTGATTGTTAGGCCATTATTTACACACTGAGTTGTCCATGGATTTTTTTCCGTTTTTTCCCTAGAACATGAACATGACAAGGAGCACATGGTGGGTGTGAGCGGTCGGCAGGGGATGCTCACTTCTTCATGGCAACATGCGAAGCAATGGCTTTATCACGTATCGACCCTTACATCTATTGTTTTTATTAAAAACTGGATAAAACAAAAAAGAAAAGAAATCAACCAATCAAACAATCATTTCATTTTCTTTTTTAACATTTGAATTTGTTTTTCAAAATTGCATAATGTTTCAAAGTGTCAAAGTGCGTTGTAACAGAGCTGCGCTGAAAACATCCTTCCTTTGCATAATGAAATGCTGCTTATATATTAAATCAAATCTTCCTTTTAGTTTTCCTTGTTAGTAGAATAAAGCGATAGTAAATAGTATAACTCGCGATGAGACAAATTCTATTTATCTTTGTTGTTTTGATATGTAAAGTGTCACCTTGTCCAGAGGAATGTTCCTGTAACGAGACGGTCGTGAGATGTGACAATAGAGGACTTACCCACGTACCGGAGAGTATTCCCGGAGATACAACTGTACTGTAAGTATTAAACAATAATGTAATATATATAATGGAAAGTAGAGATTTTCAAATCCTTGCATTCTTGTGATCATGATTTTCTTCTACGTTAACTATTTCAAGTCAAAAGCTAATAAGAATGTAAATAAAAAGTAAATAAAAAAGAATACCGGGACAATTTATGATAATTTTACAACATTATTTTTTATAATATTAATTTTGAAATTCTATTTTCAGCTACTTTAAATGTTTATCTAGGCCTTAATGAAAACTATGGAAAACAAATCATTTTCACAAAACACGAAACCTTTCTCTTAAATCAATACCTTGTACTTGTTTTCGAAAGAAACTTGGATAATTCAAATATCTGTAAATAAACTTTTCTAGCTATTTATTCACAAATTTGTTATAATTATTCATTTCATATGTTACTCTTGCCATTTTATTGGTTTATTTGGATATGTTTTAATGATTGACTTTTCAACTTTCAAGTGATGATATTTTTGGATCTACAAATATTGAATTTTTTATATGTGTATTTTTTGAATTTCCTATTTCCTATTCTATAACTTACAAATATTAAACAACAGGATGTAAAAGCTGTTGATAAATAAAGTATCCATAAAAACATAATAATCCTTAAACCATGATGTTTTTAAATTTAATCGTTTGTAGTCCTGTTCAAAAGCATCAACAAATTCATTTTTTACCTTTATTTATATAAATATCATACAGAACATTCAGTATAAGGATCAATATTTTAGCTATCTTGTAGATTTCACATTGTTTACAAAGAGTCTTTTACATCATACAGAGTTTTAAATAAAGAAAAAAAATCCAAACTGTAAATATAGTCCCGAACAAGATGTGTTTGTGAAACACTATGCGCCCGGCGGCAACAAAGTTCGAAAAAACCTATTTTTAGCATATAGGTCAGAGTCAAGATCACAAGGTCATGACCTTGGTGTCATTTGAAAGAACTTGATTAGTAGAATATGCACACCAAATATGAAGTCTCTATCTTTCATGGTTCAAAAGTTACGGCGAAGGTTAAAGTTCGTAGAAAGAAAAAAACTATTTTTAGCATATAGGCCACAGTCAAGGTCACAAGGTCATTGACTTTGGTGTCATTTAATACAGATTAATTAGTGAAGTATGCATACCAACTATGAAGTCTCTATCTTTCATGGTTCAGAAGTTATGGCGAAGGTTAAAGTTTGCAGACAAACAAACAAGCAAACCACACAGACAGACAGACAGGACAAAAACAATAAACGCCTCGGTTCTATCGATTTGGGTGCATAAAAAGATAAATAAATTCTTTAAATAGAACGATTTCTGAAAATCATACACATTTTAAAAATTTTTCTTGCTCAATATGACGGCAAGTAAAATAAATGAATAAATAAATAAATAAGATGGCGGATGTTTATTCATTAGTTATGTGTCAGTATTTGTTAAAAAAGGAACTATTAAAGCAAGGAAATAACTTTTTCAAACTTTTCCGATACATGTAATTTTATCGTTTACTGATTTTTATTTGAAAGTTAAAATAAGTACACAACTATAGTCGTATATTTATTTTAATTTTCAAATAAAAATCAGTAAACGACAATTTTTAGAAAAATTACGTGTTCTAAACATCTGGTATATAGCTTAACAAGAGATTAGTATGTCAAAAAATATTTCAAAATTCAAGTAATATTTAATGAAATATCAACGAGAGTTTCATCCTGAGGATGCCTTCCGTAATCTGACAGTTATTCCTGTCGGTACAGGGAAGTGATCACGACCAGAGGTTGCCATGCCAGATTCTGATACCCAACAGACCGCTTTCATTCTATTTTCCTGATTGTTAATTCCCCTTCAGTTGAGTATTCTTGTCGCCAATCTCATATTAATTAAAACATAATTATGGTTACATGTCGTTGTTTATGTTTCAATTTGATAACCACTGCAATAAACATTGAATCCATTTTGTTATAAATTTCCAGACCCTTTTAAAACTTTAAGAATCCTGACATACGTGCACTTTAATTTGAAATCGGAGAGATTTTACATCTTGTAACATTCATTTGTACATGAAATTATTTTTTTAAAAACGCCACAAAGTATATCAATTATCTATTAGCATATTTTTAATCTTTATAACATAATTTTAGAATTATTTTATAAACATATAGATTTTGTAGAGATAAGCAAAATATACAAACACAGTTTAGATCGATTGATTCTTTCTATGTTCGATTTTTCTGCTCTTTAGAGGTATTGTGAACATCTGACTTTTCATAAAAGCAACTTTAAAATTTTTATCAATTCATGCCTTAAGTTTGCATGATATTTTTTAAATCTACAGACATCTCAAACTTCTTTTTCTTCACTCTCTTTTCAACATTTGGAATATTTTCCAGTTTCTTTTTACGAACACATGTTTACAAGTACGACATTTATTTTTTAAAATTCAGGCATCTTGATGGGAACAGCATCGAAGAAATAAATGCAAATGTCCTCCAAAGTTTAAATAACCTAAAGCAATTGTAAGTATTATAGTATTTTAAACTAATTTTGTACTTTTTCCTTTAAATATTACTAAAACTTATGAATATTTATTTATCTTTATTTCTTTGACTCAGATACTTAGGTTCCAATCCGTTAAGATGTGACTGTGGACTAAAACGAACAGTAGAGTACATAAGAACTCAAGCTATTATCCTTCAAACGACTAACAGCAGTGGACACCAGGTTGACACTTCATGCGAGAAACCCGATGTTCTGAAAGGAAGAAGTATCCACAACCTTCCTCTGAACAGTTTCATATGCGGTCTCTAATACAATAAAACAATTCAGTCAAGTTAATTAACAATGTGTACTTCTGATAAACCGTTCTTACAATGGTTCATACCATTTATTCCAGAATGTCGAATTCCTGGACAATTGTACACGGGGACACAAAATCAAACTAAGAAAGGTTACACTTGTCAACCATGGTCAAAACAAACTCCCCACAGACATAACTATGAAGTTCTAGGTCGAAATCAGGAGAACTACTGCAGGAACTTTGACAGGGAAGAGCCCTGGTGTTTTACTACTCATTCCGAGGTTGTGTGGGACTATTGCGACGTTCCTGTTTGTGGTTTGTATTAGAATATACGAAAAAAGTGAGCTTAATTATTTTTTTAAAATTAATTTTAAAATTTACATTCTATCAAAGATAATTGTGTAGCCTGTATTTCTGTGATTGGCGTGTTCTCTCATCCTCTTGAAGGCATCAAACATTAACCTATACCCTTTGATCAAAATAAAGAATATATTTTTCCCGTTACATTTGAGGATAAACAGGCATATAAAATACAGTAGATTACCATGAATTAGTTAAATTTTTATACAAAACATAAAAGGGTTTCCTAGTTAAAAGATGACGGAATGTAAATAACATATTTGCAATATATATGAAGCATTTGTTAACATGAGTTTATTTTTATCTTACATGACAATAACCAGTAATTTAATTAATTTTCCTAGAAAATGCGTGCTATGAAATGAAAAAATCACTTGAAAAATGTCCGAAAAACAACAAGGATTGCAGGTAAAACCTTTTTTTCTTACAACATCAGTTAGGTAAATACCTTTTTTGATCAGGTGATTTTAAGAAGAATACTTAATTCTCAGTTAGGCCATTTTCCTTAAAATGCATACGGTATATTTAAGAAAATGAAGAATTAGTATGTATATTTCTTCATTATAACTCTTCATGCTTAAGGAGGCTCATTACACCCACAGTTTATTTTAAGGGACTCCGACCCTCAGTCAGGAAGGACAACTCCTTAATTTATAATTTAATTCAAAAAGTCCTTAAATGAAGCTTGAAAATTACACCTTTTCATGCAACAATTTTTATTATATGCCTCTCAATGTGCTTCAAGGTTCTTCGAAATTCTCAGGAAGGTCTAATTAAAAGTAGGAATTTTTATCCCGAAAAAGCATTTTTAGATAACAATGTTTATTAACATGATATGAAATTAGAAGTGATTTATGGAGCTTTTTAAAGAACCTTGAAGCACATTGAGAGGCATATAATGAAAATTGTTGCATGAAAATATTCAATTTTCAAGCTTCATTTAAAGACTTTTTGAATTAAATTATAAATTAAAGAGTTGTCCTTCCTGGCTGAGGGTCGGAGTCCCTTAATTAGATTAAATCACAGCATCACTTATAGTGTAGATGTCAAATGTCCAAATGGAGGTCATGATATCATAATTTTGTTGTGTAGTAAGTCATCAAAAAGTAGTGTAGAGAGCCTCCTTAATTGAATTTGGTGATTTTTTTTTCAGTCAAAATAAAGATATTAAAGGTTTTGATTTTAAATATATTTTCAGAGGAATTACAACAATGATTAAATGTCACCTATCAAATATGGAAACGACTTATAATATTCACTGCACAGATTTGCATATGATGAGGAGGGCTGTAGCGACTAGAATGATGCAGTTAGGAATCATCACAAAGGAAACCAATGCTGATTGTTTGTTTTTCCTTTTTAGTTTTGAGCTAAACTGTTTAAATCACCCAAATAATTAATAACTATAAACATAGGTAATCAGAGATTACAGAGCTCACCTCAACGTGTGTTGTCTTTAAGTAAGGCTAATTAAGTCACACAATTAACCAACAAAAAGTGTACATCCAAAAATGCAAAATTTATGCAATTTTGATACTTTGGAATAGACCTATATAAAAACTAAAAACTAGTTCTTCATCATGAAAATGTAATTAAAATCCAGCATCTGAAGCAAGATTGAGAGTTTTCATCCCTTGATGCATCATTTAAGCAACTGGTTTATATAAGCCTTATAGTTTCTTGGTGATAGACTTGCACCCATAACTTTTACAAGGTCTATTATCTGGAAAATGTATGTCGAATTCAGCATCTGAAGCAAGTCCATTTGTGTGCATCCTAAGATGTATCATCCATGTAAGTTTGGTCAACATAGGGCTTAAAGTTACTTGCAAATGAAACCTGTATAAAAAATTAACCTTTCCACTAATCCAGAAAATGTAGGTCAGATTCAGCATCCGAAGTAAGTCTGGTAGTATGCATCCTAAGATGTACCATCCATGCAATTTAGTCATTATACGGTTCATAGTACACTGTACCTTGAAAATGAAACTTTCACCAAAAACTTTAACCTGTTCACTCAACCGGAAAATGTAGGTCAGATTCAGCATCCGAAACAAGGCTGGTAGTATGCATCCTAAGATGTATCATCCATGTAAGTTTGGTCATTATATGTCTCATAGTAACTTGGAAATGAAACCTGCACCAAAAACTTTAACCTGTTCACTCAACCGGAAAATGTAGATCAGATTCAGCATCCGAAGCAAGTCTAGTAGAATACATCCTAAGATGTACCATCCATGCAAGTTTGGTCATTATAGGGCTCAAAGTATCTTCGAAATGAAACCTTCACCAAAAACTTTTAACCTGTTCACTCAACCGGAAAATGTAGGTCAGATTCAGCATCCGAAGCAAGGCTGGTAGTATGCATCCTAAGATGTATCATCCATGTAAGTTTGGTCATTATATGTCTCATAGTAACTTGGAAATGAAACCTTCACCAAAAACTTTAACCTGTTCACTCAACCGGAAAATGTAGGTCAGATTCAGCATCCGAAACAAGTCTAGTTGAATACATCCTAAGATGTATCATCCATGCAAGTTTGGTCATCATAGGGCTCAAAGTATCTTCGAAATGAAACCTTCACCAAAAACTTTAACCTGTTCACTCAACCAGAAAATGTAGGTCAGATTCAGCATCCGAAGCAAGGCTGGTAGTATGCATCCTAAGATGTATCATCCATGTAAGTTTGGTCATTATATGTCTCATAGTAACTTGGAAATGAAACCTGCACCAAAAACTTTAACCTGTTCACTCAACCGGAAAATGTAGGTCAGATTCAGCATCCGAAACAAGTCTAGTTGAATACATCCTAAGATGTATCAGCCATGCAAGTTTGGTCATCATAGGGCTCAAAGTATCTTCGAAATGAAACCTTCACCAAAAACTTTAACCTGTTCACTCAACCAGAAAATGTAGGTCAGATTCAGCATCCGAAGCAAGGCTGGTAGTATGCATCCTAAGATGTATCATCCATGTAAGTTTGGTCATTATATGTCTCATAGTAACTTGGAAATGAAACCTGCACCAAAAACTTTAACCTGTTCACTCAACCGGAAAATGTAGGTCAGATTCAGCATCCGAAGCAAGTCTAGTAGAATACATCCTAAGATGTATCAGCCATGCAAGTTTGGTCATCATAGGGCTCAAAGTATCTTCGAAATGAAACCTTCACCAAAAACTTTAACCTGTTCACTCAACCGGAAAATGTAGGTCAGATTCAGCATCCGAAGCAAGGCTGGTAGTATGCATCCTAAGATGTATCATCCATGTAAGTTTGGTCAACATAGGGCTTATAGTTACTCGGAAATGAGACCTACACCAAAAACTGCACCAAAAATGTTAACCTGCACCAAAAACATTAACCTGGTCATTCCTTTGCTGAAATTTCAGCATCTGAAACTTTGACTGGTACAATAAAACTCACTAGCAACATCTTCCATGCATGTCTAATCAATATAGGACATAGAAGTACTTAAAAAGAAAACTGCTCCAAAAAACTTAACCTTAACCCGGGACGCCAACGCCGAAGCCGACACCGACGCCGACGCCGAGGGTATCACATAAGCTCCCCCCAACTTCGTTGAGGTGAGCTAAAAAGCAACACCTGCAAAACCCCTTGTATTGCATATTTAAACAACTAGCTATATATTCTAAATGAGGCGTTTAAGTCTCGATTTATTCTTAATGTTCTATACTTCTGCTTTTTGAAGGCTTTGCTTCACCGTGTGCATCTAACAACGTGATAAAAACAGAGAAAAACAATTTTGATAGTAGTTTGTCTGTTGTTTCTAAAGATGCCTTTTGCTGGTATGTACTTGCAATAGATATCAGGCCTGAGAACATATACTTACATGTAAATGTAAGTCAAACTTTTGATTTTGGAATACCTTGTGATTTATTATAATATGTTATTAGATATTTGCAGTTTGGTATAATATTCCATTTAAAAAATATGTTTTGTTTCGTTATGAAATTTTTTTATAGGTCATATTTATTTGAAATTTTGACTTTTAGTATGTTCTCAGTTTATGAGCTTGTGGCCATGAGAATTAAAAACTATTTTGGTTTATATTTGGATCACTTAAGAAAATCCCCCATTGAGTTTAAAAGAATAAATTTTCATTTACAAGTGAAGAGATGATACCAGGAATAATTTATTCGAAAAAAATATAATTTTCTAAATCTTTGAAGTAACTTGCCTAGGTTCTCGAAAATTGACATACGATAGATGTCGATATAATTTGGATGATTCTCACAACAGGTCTGTGAGGAAGCTGATCAACGAAAAAGTTGCTGTTATTTCAGCAGCTAACAAATCCACGTGTTATGAGATTGATAAAAGAAAGATACTTTTTGCAATGCAGAACGGTCTCAAAGAAAAATATGGAGAAATAGAATTCTCAGCGTTTGATTGTAAGTTCTGTTGAGCTTGTTTAACTTTCTATGCTTTGAATTTTGTTCCGATATAAAACAAATAGAAACACCATAATCAGTAATAAGTAGTGTAAAAAAGAAATACAAATTCAGTTTTAAATTTTCAGGTTCTTTGTCAAGAATACATGAAAAAGAAGGTAATGAAATATGTTTTAAATCCGCATTTATTTGTCTAAATTAATATAATCTAACAAATCTTATCCTACATAAACATTTTTTTAATTCCCATGTTGAAAAAGTTTTCGTTTGCTGAATATACTATCCCTTTTTTCACAGTATATTATTTAATTATCGAGATATTCATGTGACGTTGACATGTACTATACAAAACGATGCGGTTTTTTTCTGGAAACATACATGTATACATATTACTTGCATAGCTTCTTTAATTTACAGTGCTAACCGCATTTATAAATATTTTAAACTTGCAAATATATAATCACGATCACCATGTCTCTTTGATAAAGAAAAACGTCCAGGAAATATAAGCTGAGAACAGTTCCCCAACCTCACAAACATAATAATTTTTTGTTTATTTTTTAGCTAAAGAGGAAACCGTACAAAAGAAAATCGAGACTTTCATTCTCACAAATCTTCAATCTGGTAATTAAATATATGAATAACAGTTACTACTTAACAAAAGAGAGTTAAAGATTGAAAAGTTTAAGTCATCACATTACATACATAATGAAGTAAGAAAACTACATGATTTCAAATGAACTCATGCACGTACAATTTGATTGTTGTTCATCTTTTCGTGTTCTCATTTTTCATGCGGACATAAAAGTTATATTTGATTCTCTCTTTTAGGTATTATCGCAATTGTTGGTCTCCTTCTTCTGGTGGGCTTTGTCATTGTGATTTGTCGTCGGTTGAAAAGGTGTTGGAAATTAAATTATTACCACGAATGATTATATCAATTCTAAGGCTATTTATTCATATCCTCTCTGTGACTTTTCTATGATCGATATCATAAAAGCATGAAAGTTATATGAAGACAGTACATTATTTAAAACAATCAAAAGACGTTTTAGTGCAATTTGTAATGTATATCATAAACATATTCGAGCACATTTGAATTTCTATACAACAGAATCATCAAAATACGAAAGGATTATGGTATAGCCCCATTGTTTTTATGAGAGTAGATATTTAAAGATTTGTAAACGGTTAATTAACGAAATTGGAATGTTCTATTCTTGGATTATCATGTTTACCTGTGTTACCTTTTTTGACTTTACGAATGTATACAGTTTCAGAGTAAAACGCCTGTCTTCAAAGACGAGTCAAGTGACCCGGCGTCCTACCATCAGAAGAACTCAAATCTATCACGACATTGATGAAACCCTGATAATGCACGAACCAGATGAAATTAAAATTGATAATACGGCGTCATACACATTACTCCAAAAAGAGGCAGACTCTCCAAAGAATCAAGCTAATGATCAGCACAAAGAAAAAGAACAGGTCCAGCAAAAATCAAATCCATCAACAATGCCGAAATTACCTGAAGTACCTGAGACTGTCAAACAAAAGGAAACAATAATCCAAAAAACAGGTAGAATCATTGTACATGTACACCTTTAAAATATCGGCATATCCTTTGTCTCGAAATTAAATTATTGAATTTGTTTTCAGACGAATCTATGGTTCTACAGACAGAACATGGTAGAAAAGGATTAAAAATTGTCAAAGAACAAATTCAGGGTGAAATCAAGAAAAAACTGTTGGAGAAATTTGAAATGACTAGATGAGGTGAACAGTCTATAAACAATTTTTTTACTACATGTATGTTAGTGCACATTAGAATTCCATATTTTGTTGGAAGATTTGGTCTCCGAAGACCATGTTCTTTTTAATATCAACTCTAGAGTACTTGTGAGAAGAATAAACAGATTGATTTTCAACGATGTAATTTTGCAGATAAAAGCAGATAAGCAATTTCATAGATACATATAAGTATCATATATTACAAAGTTATTTTAACTCAAAAATGTGAATTTTGCTCGATGACATTAATTTGGCGATACCGGTATCTTGTGATTTCAAGTAGAAACGTGCCATGCACCTGTTAAGATAAGTATCACAGCAGTTGTTTATTACTGTACAATTTGAATCTGTCAATCAAGTTTTTAAAAAATGTGAGCTGTGTAATATATTTGTAATTAAGTATATGATATTAGCTAATTCAATAAGTATTAATTTATTCAAATTATAACCCCACTTGTTATACCCTCTGCATGAAAAGTGGGAGGGTATATAGTAATCGGGATGTACATCCGTCAGTCTGCTACGGTACACATCTCTTATCCGCAATTCCTCTCATACAACTCAATGAAATTTAATGAGACTTTCACAGAATCTTTATTACATATTGCCATTGTGCACCTCCTATTTTACTTTTTGATCCGACACATATTTTGGTTTTCCAATAACAAAATATAGACACTGCCATTAGCACAAAACATTATTTTGAAAATAAACAACTAATAATAATATTCTCTATCCCTCCTTTCACACCGCACACAAACTTAAAACAATGAGTTTACTAAATGATACGCATGCCTCCCATATGGATATAATTTTACAATTTGTTCTTTTGTCTAAGCCGTACAAAATAAAAAAAAAATGCTTTTTTAACATCTATACTGTGAATGTTTTCCCAGGAAAACAGCAAAATATAACATTTAATCAGCAAAAATCAACAAAAAAGTAAATACTGTAACAGCAATTTCAGTGTCATTTTAGGTGTTTTTAATCAAAGAAATACGTATTAAATTTTTTATTTCTTATTCTTACCAATAATTTAAAACAAGATGAAAGTGCAATTAACATGAATTATACGCCTATTTTTAATACATAAAAATCGTACTCGATATACTACAGATAACTATTACAATGTACACATAAACTGTATTCTAGATTAATTAAAACTTCTCGAATTTCTACTCGGATTGTTCAATTTGAAAGTGCCATAAGTAACGAACCTTTGCCTCTTTTGAGGGCTGATATGTGTTGCCAAACATATACACTTAACAAAACTTCTAAATGTTCAATCTAATAAATGTATTTATTTAAAAACTACTTTATAGAATGGTATGATATTTTCAAATTATTACAACAAATGAGTCTTCTCAATAATTGTTGATAGAAAATCAAATATCACCGATGAATACCAATGTTCCGTGACGATGCTTAAAAACAATTAATCTGTACTTTGCGGCAAGTGTTTTGTGTAATCAGTATAGTATCTTTTTGTGACCATTATTAATTTTTAAAAACTGGTTTCACTAAAAACACAAAAATGTGGTAAAATGACCATTGAGAAAGTAGGGAAAGCTGTTGGAATGTTGATATCTGGATCATCCTTGCACCACATTTTACTCACTTTTATTATAGTTGTTAATTGTCCTTGATATTACAATTTAAAATTAACAACCAGTATCAAAACCCATTTAAACACATTTTTCTATAGGCTGTGCGTCATTTTCATCGCCAATTTATCACAATTTGAAAGCTTTGGACAACCAAACCGGAAGTGACCTTGATCTTCGCCTGATGCCAATGTTTCGCGTCACACCAGGTTAAAAGAGTGTTTAATTCTCCTGAAACAATCTTAGAAACATGAAAACAAACAATTTCAATCGTATGAATATGATAAGAAATTGGTGCTTATGGCAGTCTAATATCATCTCAAGCAGACTTCATATCAAGCAGAATTTGTGCAAAATCTTATGCATGAAAAGAAGAAAACACTTGCTGTGGCTTTCAACTCGACATTTAGATATATCGACGACGTATTGTCAATTAATGATGATCATTTCCATTCCTACGTCGATACGATCTATCATGGTGAGCTTGAGATAAAAGATACCACAGAGTCTGACACATCTGTTTCATACTTGAATATTTTACTTGAAAAAGACGTTAATAGTAATCTAACAACCAAGATATATGATAAACGTGATGACTTTAACTTTTCTATCTTCAACTTCCCTTACTTATGCAGCAATATACCTTCATCACCTGCATACGGAGTGTATATATCTCAGTTGATTCGATACGCAAAAGCATGCTCTACGTATGAACAATTTCTAAAACGAGGTAAATTACTGACAAGCAAGTTGATGAAGAATAAGGGCAGTCTCGTTAAAAGTCATCATTTCGTAAGTCTTATGGTCGATACAATGACCTTGTCAGCAAATACACTTTATCATTGAGACAAATGCTGATTGACGTTTTTCATACTAATTGTTAGTCCATCATTTATAAACTGAATTGACGAGAGATTTTCCGTTATTTCCCAATCATGAGAAGGAGCACGCGGTGGATGTGATCGGTCAGCAGGGGATGCTCACTCCTCCATGGCACCTGATCCCACCGCTGATGTTTCGGAGGTCCGTGTTTGCTCTGCTTCTATTTTGTATTGTTTTATGGACTTTAATATTGAATACTGTTCGTTATCTCCAAATCCTTCTGAATCATCCTTAAAGCTGTGCACTTACGTGCTAAAAGCCCATGGATATTGACGGTAGCAGTCAAGGTCACAAGGTCGTTGATCTTGGTGTTATTAGAAAAAAACGTAATTAGAGGAGTGCGCATACACAATATGAAGTCTCTATCTCCTATAGTTCAAAAGTTATTGCGAAATTTCGGAAAAAGCTATTTTTAGCATAAAGGTCACAGTCAAAGTCACAAGGTCGTTGACCTTGGTGTCAGTTGAAAGAGTTTAATTAGTTGAGTACGCATACCAACTATGAAGTCTCTAACTCTCGTAATTCAAAAGTTATAGCGAAGGTTAAAGTTGACAACAGACGGACAAACTGACAAACAGACAGGACCAAAAAAAATATACGCCCCGGATCTATGGATCCGGGAGCATTAAAACGTGTGACCATGCCTCTCTAAAGCAGAGAAAAATACTGAAAATCGCGGTAAAATCTTTATATATATCAAATATAAAACGTGATACAAACTATATCTAAAGTTTGAAAATCCATAACTCGTTGAATAAAATTCACATCCAAACAAAAATACGAGATCTATGATCATTGTCTATTGGAAGACATCCATTTAACTATCAAGGACCTACGTACATGTAACACCAGCATCTTCACGGTGACTACAGTTTTCTACTCCATACCCATTGTGCTCACAATCAAAGATGGAAGCTTCTGTACCTTTGCACTTAACGTTATCCAACCAAGTTGACCCCTGTCCTTCTCCAAAATAAGCTGAATGGTGAGCAGTTGCAATTCTGGTAAATAAAAAATATTCATTCACTTTTAAGTGAAAAAAAACTTTGTCCTGTCCTGTTTTGAATATTAAAGCTATTTATCTTTTTCAAAAATATATTACCTACCCTAAATATCCAAGGCTTTTGCACACCACAGTTGCATCTTCATTTCCCCATAAATCGTCACAAACAGTGCCCCATTTCCCATTTACAAATACCTCTACACGCCCTTCTTTGTTTGATGATCCATTAACAAGTCTAGTATAGTCTAAGAAAACATACTAAAGTATAGTATAATGTATTATTATCATATTATGCTTCCTGGCAGTTTGTCTCTGCATAACCCATACCCAACTATTCTCGCATAGTGTTCTATGGATTTATATAGCGTAAGCATACTATGCCGAATTATTATGCTTCCTGTCAGTTTGTCCCTATATAACCCATACCCAACTATTCTCGCACAGTGTTCTAAGGATTTATGATGCGTAAGCATACTGTGTGCACGGCTGCCATTACCGAAGAAAATCCGACAACGCCCATACTGGGGATCGAACTCACGACCCCGAGATTGTCATTCCGACGCGCTACCGATTACGCCACAGACGCCATTATCATTTTCACTGTTATATAATGTATATAAACTTAGTTTCAAATATTTTACCAATAAACATGAAAAATAAACAAAATATTTTTTCTACAATAGTTTTGCTCCTTCATTCAACTATATTTACATTCAGTGTAATTTTCTTTATGAAATCCATTAGAAATCTATGACGTTCAAATTTCTATAACACACGCGAAACCTTGTCACCGCGCGTTTGAATACACCGCAGGAACTATATGCATTTTCAATACTCTAGGAACACCAAAATGTAAAATGTTTTATTTCAATTTACCTGAAAAATTAACGTAAAAATTAACGTAATGTGCGATAAGAATTAATTTGTCACTTTTTTTCCTCGCAATGTTTGTTTGCGTTATTTAACTTTGCAACGTCAATTGACGTCACAAACGGCTCTTACATCGATTAACCACGTCAGTTCTGAAGGGTGCTAAATTCGCATTTAAGATTAACGAAATAAGCAATTATATTTACATTCAGTGTAGTTTTCCTTATGAAATCTATTAGAAATCCACGACGTTCAAATTTCTATAACACACGCGAAACCTTGTCACCGCGCGCTAGAATACACAGTCGGAACCAAATGCATTTTCAATACCATAGGAACACCAAAATGTGAAATGTTTTATTTCAATTTAATGAAAAAATTATACACCTAAAAAATAAACGTAAAAATTGACTTATATGCATTTAAAATTAATTTGTCACTTTTTTCCTCGCAATGTTTGTTTGCGTTATTTAAATTTGCAACGTCATTTAACGTCACTTGACGTCACAATCGGCTCTTACATCTATTAAGCACAGCAGTTTTGAAGGGCAATAAATTCACATTAAAGATTAACGAAATAAGCAATTATGAAGAAGGAAAATAAGAGAATGTAAATATAAGCATTGAATTCATATTTTTGGATGTCTTCGGTCCTATAACACACCTGGCCGTGCCGACAAATTATCATACCGCGCGGTATGATAATTTGTCGGCACGGCCAGGTGTGTTATAGGGCCGAAGACATCCAAAAATATGAATTCAATGCTTAAATGAAGAAGGAAAATTATAGAGAATGTAAATATAAGCATTGAATTCATATTTTGGGATGTCTTCGGTCCTATAACACACCTGGCCGTGCCGACAAATTATCATACCGCGCCAACGCGCGATATTCAATTTGTCGGCACGGCCAGGTGTATTATAGGACCGAAGACATCCCAAAATATGAATTCAATGCTTAAATAATTCTCTAAAATTGTACCTAATGCTTGGAATGTTCAAGATAAAAGAGAACAGATAATGACGTATATACATTTACATTCCGTGTATTTTTCCTTATGAAATTCATTAGAAATCCACGACATTCAAATTTCTATAACACACGCAAAACCTTGTAACCGCGCGTTAGAATACACAGTAGGAACTACAGCGTCGTGCCATAAGTATTCGCGGAAAAATGGCGGACGTGATTTGAGAGTTATCGCGCTTGCAACATAAAAGTCACCCAAATACAACAAAAGCAAAACAAATGCTTACCTTTAGTACTTTGTTAAATGTCCCTTGGATCGTATACATGCCATGATGCGTTTTGGGATGGATTTATAAAGGTTTTGAATATACTCTATGGTGAAATTCTGCCAAGTGTGTAAAATAACATCGAACAGCTGATCAGGGGTGGTAATATCTCCGGCGTGATTTTGGATCTGTCTTTTAATTCTATGCCAACAGTTTTCAATGATATTAATGTCAGGACTCTGGGCTGGCCACACCATACCTCGAATATTATTTGCACGTTTATATTCCTCTACAACACGGGCTCTATGTACCGGCGCATTGTCATCTTGAAAAACGTAGTTGTTTGCAGGGAAATGTCGGGCAATAACAGACCACAGGTGGTTGTCAATGATTTTTATATATTTATCGGCATTAATGTTACCTTGTACCTTGCATAAAGTCCCTGGACCATACCAGCTGATGCATCCCCATATCATTACGGAAACTTTGGGTTTTGAAATCGCATACATGCACTCCGGACGGTACGATTCCTGGGCGGATCTCCAGACATACACACGATTATTTTGCCCTATAACCACTTGAGATTCATCACTAAATATGATAGGTTTCCAGTTTTGTTCAACAGTCCATCTTCGTTTGAGTAAACACCATGCTAAACGTTTCTTTCTATTTACTTCTTTGACAACCATACGTTTTCTCACTACTCTTCTGTAAATTTTGTTATTATGTAAAATCCGCTTGACTGTCCGTTCACTAATAGGTTCACAATAATTTCCATCATTAAAATCAGTTGTTATATCCTTCAAAACACTTCCCCGGTTCTTCCTAACCATACGAAGTAATCTTACTTCACCACGTTTTGACACTTTCCTGGGACGTCCCGAACGAGGAGCTCTTTCCACACTTTTTCGCTGATGAAACGTTTTCAAAATTGATCTACATGTAGATTCGGGAATTTTCATAATTCTTGAGATCTCACTTACTTTATGTCCGTTTTCTTTCAAATCTATAATCAGCTGTTTTATCTCTAGTGACAGTTCTTTTGATTTTCTACCCATCTTGTTTACAGTCCGTAATATTCGGAAGTCTAACTTTAGCAGACGTCAAACATGACATCACGGTAAACTTTGACCTTACGCGGTTTTGGGGATGATGTCAAAATACAAAAAAGCGATTGCATAATGATTTAGGACGATTTGAAAAAACGCGAAGCGTGAACGTTTTACGACGGCCGCCATTTTTCCGCGAATACTTATGGCACGACGCTGTATATGCATTTTCTTTAATCTGGGAACACCAAAATGTACAATATGTTGACTTAATTTAAGCAAAAATTATCATCCTGTTAAATGAACGTAAAATTACTACAAATGTGCGTTTAAAATTAATTTGTCACTTTTTTCCCTCGCAATGTTTGTTTGCGTTTTTTTTTAACTTTGCAACGTCGTCTGACGTCACAAACGGCTCTTACGTCTATTAACCACGTCAGTTTTGAAAGGCGCTAAATTCACATTAAAGATTAATGAAATAAGTATTTATGAAGCAGGAAAATTAGAGAATGTAAATATAATCATTTAATGCGCGGTATTCAATTTGTCGGCACGGCCAGGTGTGTTATAGGACCGAAGACAGCCAAAAATATGAATTCAATGCTTAAATGTAGCACAACATGACGCCATAATAGGACTGAACTTACATGAATAAGATAGGTGATGAAACATTGAAAATGGAGAAAATATTGTCATTTTTATACAACAGTCAGCATAATAAAAACAATAGTGTAGTGTTTTGCGTGCACTATGCCTAAATAGTAGTCAGGGTTTGACACATAGTACACTCGCCTCCGGCTCGTGCACTATGTGTCAAACCCTGCCTACTATTTAGGCATAGTACATGCATAATGCAACACTATTATATGAATATAATGCATACCAAAATAACATGAACTGGAATTGAAAAAAGGAAACACATATACTGTATACCAACAAAAACAAATATAACAAATTGGTTTTCGTTCTTCATTACTTAATTTTGCCTTTGTCCTAATCATAATAATTAAAAGCTTAAGCTTCTTTAATCGTTTCAATGCCTACTTTTTCGAGAAATATTGTGAACATAATTCTCATTTAATCTTTCTCTAGGTTTCAATTTTCTTAATTCAGTCCTTTTCTTTTTCAGTCTCTTCATCTCTCTTTTGATAAGACTACCTGTGAAATTGTTTTAGCTCTAAACTTATTAGTAAGTCTTTGAAAATGAATTATATTGTTGAAAATAAATTTCCATAAAGAGATTTCTTTCACTATTCATGAATAATTTCGGTTTTGTACATAATGTACATAAAATTATAACATTTATCATACAAAAATACATAATTTCTCCAAAACAGTAAATATGCAAAGCAAAATACTGAATTAGACAAAACGAATAATTCTTACTTCTAACATCGTTATGGCACCGCACTCCCACTTCACCATTAATACTACAAATGTCCGAACCTATAACTCCAAATGAACATTCAGCTAACGACTGTTCACTGCCAATGCAGCGAAAATCTTTAACATAGAGTTCGTTGTATGAATTTCTGTCTTGCATACTGTATAACAAGCCACCATAACTACAGAATAAAATCAACATAAAAAACTTTGAAGAAAACTCAGGTCAATCTTAATAACGTCGGATGAGTAATATGAATCATTTAATCAAAATTACTTATTTAAAAATAAACTAGAAATATGTCCATAGTAAATGAATGACCAGCCAAATGTACATTGCAAATGAAACATGAACATTTGCATAAGTTTATGATGTCAGATGAGAATATCTTGAACAATTTCTTTAAAATTGACATTGAAATCTAATAAATTGTACATAGATGATAAATTTTTACCAAGTTATGTATAAATGCCTTCTTACATAGAAACATCTTAAATAATTTATTTAAAACTAAGCAAAATCCAAATTTAAGGAGAAAAGAGGTCAAGGTCACAGAAAACTACATGGTGGATATTGTCGAATAGCTCTTACTAAAACGTAACAGTGTGTAATGTGTCCGGTCAGCAGGGGATGCTCACTCCTCTATGACACCCAATCCCACCTAATAATGTTTTTGAGGTCCGTGTTTGCTCTGCTCCTATTTTGTATTGTTTTATGGACTTTAATAAAACTGTTCGTTATCCTTCATTGATAAAATTTATTGAATGGTTTCTTTTTAAAAAAATTAGATAAACACTTATTTAAGAAAATAGAGTTTAAGGTCAAAGGAAAGCTTGAGATCAACAAATGTTGATATAGTTGAAAAGCTAATATCAATATGAATTACCAAATGAATTTTGATAAATATATAATTAATGGTTATTTTAAAACTTATCAGACAGTATGTTTTAGCTTTTGAAGTTTGATAAAAATATCTTGAATTGTTTATTGATTTAAACATTAATTTACGAAAAGTAAGTTCAAGGTAAAAGGAAAGGTCAAGGTAAAAAATGTTGATGTAGTTGAAAAGCTAACATAAGTACAAATGTATGTTTCTGCATATGAAGTTTGATTACACTGTTTCGAATTGTACCTTTAAAACTGAGATAAACATTTATTTAAGAAAGTGAGATCAAGGTCAAAGAAAAGGTCAAGGTAAAAATGTTGATGCATTTGAAAAGCCAACATATCAGTATGTATCAACATATGGTGTTTGATTACAATATCTTAAATGATATCATTAGTATCAGACCAATTATTGTACTGATATTAAACAGATTTTTTTCCGAAATCTTATACAGGAGAAGAAAGCACTTGCTGTGGTCTTCAACCAGACATTTAGCTAACTTCCCTTATTATACATCAATATATCCTTATCACCTGCATTGGATTTATATCAGTTAATTCGATACGCAAGAAACGCGCTAGAAACGAACAATTTCTTAAAACGAGACAAGCAAGTTCATGAAACAAGAATATAAACAGACTCGTTTAAATTCATCATTTTGTAAGCTGTGTGATTGATACAATGATCATCAAGTCAAATGCCGACATATGTTTTCATACTAGGTGTTACATCATTATTTTCAGGGGGAATTTTCGACGAATTTTCACGTTTTTTTTTTTCATCATGACAAGAAGCCAACGGCGGTTGTGATTGATTGTCAAGGATACTCACTCTTCAATTTCACCCGCTGAAGTTTTAAACGTTTATGTTTGCTCTGCTCCGGAATTGTACTGTTTAAATACACTAAATGGACTTCTTGAATACTGTTTGTTTGCAGTAAATTCCATGTTACTAAAATCTGTACATAAATTTATTATTTCTTCATTGTACACAAGGTGATTAGTGCGACAGACAATTTCACTTTTTGTTTTGGGATTATTTCTGCACTGAGGAATAGAATGAAAGACCCATGGAAAGAGAAAGTAAGAAACCTACCCTACGTAACCAAGACTTCTGCAGATGACTTTTGCTTCTCTGTCATCCCATTTGTCTTTACACAATCCTATCCAACTGCCATGTATAAGTACCTGAGGGTTAGCTACAATTACATCTTCTGTCGAAGTTCTGTTTTGTATTTTCACTGATTCTAAAAACAGTATTTCGCCAGTTAATTATTATGCACATTCTCTCTCTCTCTCTCTCTCTAAAGGAAAAAAGTAGTTACTAGTAAAGTAAGTAATTTAAATTTCAAATAAAAAAAACTGATTTAAGATAACTAGATAATCTCTTACCATTTAATGAATTGTAGCAAACGACTCCTGCATTTTTTCCATTAGAATAACAACTCGTAGACATTAAAGATAACGGCTTGCAGTGGAGCAGAGAATCCTCATCTCCGTTACAATTAACATTACTCAGCCATAACTCACTATTGCCCTCCCCGAAAAAAGAGGATAAAACTGGAAATCCTCTACAAAGCATGAATAATTTATTTTATTGTGTGTAACCAACAATGGATTGATAATATCACAGTTGAGCTTACCCCGAATACCCCAAGCCTCTACAAGTAACGTTAGCGTCAAACTTGTTCCAACTTCCATCACATATACTTCGCCACTGCCCACCAGTTAAAATTTCTACTCGACCTTCTTTGTCTGAGGTACCATTTACAATCCTAACCAACTCTGAAAATCCAAGTGCTCATTTAATGTTATTTTCTTTATGTAGTTAACTTGTACTATCCGTGTCACAAATTATTTCTTTTAAATCAAATGTGAAAATATGACAGACCAAATTCGGATATCTGTACAATAGCATGGAAATGGAAGCACTGTTTTTCAATAAGATTTGACACGTAAATTTACTTGCACGAGCTTGCACGAGCTAAGTAATCCCCACGCTGTCCCCACATTAAAACACAAACCCTGTACGGGTGGGCTTAATAATTTTCACACACAATTCAGCTTTTACATCGTATTGAAATCCCAATTGATCTGATATCTCTGCCAATGGAGCAGCCTTTAAGCAATATTGTTGTCATCACATTCTACGTATAATTGTGATGAATTGAGAATTCATTCTTTTTCTCAATGTATTGGAATTTCCATGGGTACCGATTGCGCCCCACCATTAGCAGACTTGCTTTTGTATTCATATGAAGCAGATTTTATTCAAAATCTTAAGCTTGAGTAATAATACGCTTATTGTTGCTCATCTTCACTAGACAAGGATTCTGATACGCTACTCTCCTCATAAGCCCATGACAAACGGTGTTAAAAAAAGCTGGGATTTTTTTCTTGTAAGTTGTAATTGTCACCTGCGTTTCGCAGTGGGTCTGCTCTAGATTGGCGAATTAAGGAGTTGATCCTTATGTCGCAAGTTTTAAAAAAAAGTTTTAAAAATTAGAATACAAAGCAGTAGCAGTGGTGCCTGCTCTTGAATCCTGAAACTTATCTAAAAGCTCTAAAAACCAACCATTTCTTGAATAAAAACAAAGGACTCCTGCATGTCCGCCATTATAGCAGCTTCTGGCTTCAACAGCTGTAAATGAACAGGCTAGTATGGATGTTTCACTTCCGTAACAGTAGCCACCTCCCAATATCCATGAATTATTGCTTCCTTTTCCAAACATAGATGATAATACAGGTAAGCCTCTACAAAAGACAAATCTGCTTGAATGTATGTTTTATCTTAAAGCGATAAACAAATGCTAATCCATGTTTGATGTATTAATTTTGAATTGTCAAAAATACTTAGCATTTTTCAATTCTTTTTAAATCTTAAATAAACAGAGTTTAATAAATATGTTTATTTTTTTAAACCCGGATAATGATTAAGAATTGTAAAATACTAAAACAGCAATGATTGTGAGGCTTGCGTTCGCCGCAAAATGTCAGCATAGTTAGCGACTGTTCCTTCGACAATAGCCCGGTGCTGGAGATGTAAACTTAAGATATTTCGGTTATTTGAAATTTGCTAAGTACACCGTAAGGGACAGTAGTGGAATTACCACATTAAATGGAATCGGACTATTTTTGTTCAGAAAGTAAATAAAATAAATACAGCGGAGCAATCAGACACGCTGATAGTTTTTTGTACATCATTACTAGTTCAAATCACACGCCTACGTTTAGCTTTAGTTAGACACTGACTCATGTGTATAGCTTACTACATTCAGCAGTAAGATGGAACAAAAGTAAACAAAATCAGTCTGTGTATAATGGTCATCCTTGTGAACAATATTGATTGCGAAAGTCTTAAGGTACGTTATTAAGTACAGACTTACATATCATAGAAACATAAGGATATCTAGATTTTACTCTTACCAAAGGCATCTACACGTGTGAAGTAGATTCGCCTTCTAGTGGTGTTAATCGATCAGTTTAAATACTAGTAACACGGGTCAGCATCCAAAGATTATGGGTCAAAGCATTTTGCTAACTTGCTAAAAAAGAATGAGGCGACCGATCCATGGCACCAAGTATTCCCACGCAGGACCTTTATGTTGATTCTCAAAATTTTATAAAATCAGAAACACAGATACATGAACCTCCAGGCAAACGTTACAATCTTTGTCATAAGCTTTGGCTTATAAACACACCAACACATTACTGTTATTACCCGGAATATCCAATGCTCCTACAAGTCACGTCAGCTTCCCGTCTGTCCCATCCACTGTCACATACACTATGCCATTGCCCTCCTAGATATATTTCGACCCGGCCTTCATGCATAGAGCTTCCATTAACCATTCTCACCGAATCTAAAAGTGCAAAAAGAGATTGACCTGTTTGCTAAAGTTGAGAAAGTGAGAGAGAATCAAGAAATTATACGAAGATAACGAACAGTATTAATTAAAGAAATTTTTATACTGATTAAATATGAGTTCCTTACCGTTTCCTGAGTGGTAACAAACAACACCTGCGTGTCCGTCATTAACACAGCTACTGGCTTCAATTATTGATAGTCCACACTTGAACAAGGAGGTTTCACCTCCGTAACAGTTAAAATTACTGAACATCCATTTGCGTTTGCTTCCTTCTCCAAACATAGATGATACTGCCGGGAGACCTCTAATGAAGTCAGTCAATAATGAAAAGTACTAACGAACAGTGATAGTTGCAAAATTTCAAATTTTGACGTTTTTTTCATATTAATTGTTAGTCTATTATTTATACACTTAATTGACGACAGATTTTCCTGTTATATCCCGATAATGAGAATACACGGTGGGTGTGACCTGTCGGCAGGGGTTTCTCACTTCTCCATGGCATCTGATCCCTCCTCTGATGTTTTGGAGGCCCATGTTTGATCTGCTCCTATTTTTGTTTTGTATAGTATTATGGACTTTAATATTGAATATTGTTCGTCTGTTCGTTATCTCCATATCCTTCATTTACGAACACATTTCAAAGATGGGAAGAAGTGCCTACAAAGAGTCGATATCCCCTGACCATCGGTAACTTGCCGTTAGCTTCAATGTACACAATACTTTTAAAATGTTAATCTAACTACAACATTTTATGATAACTGTGAATACTTCGATTTTCTAACGTTAACTTTCTTTGCTCTTTATAGCAATAGAGGAAAACTCGTTTAGTACGAACACGGATATTGCAAATTTACGGATATAGAGAAGTCATCTTGGATCCCCAGCTATATGAATTTAATGAATTTCATATACAGTTATAACGAATTATGGTTATAGCGAAGTAATTTTATAGGTCCCAGTGACTTCGTTATAACCGAGTTTTGCTGTATACTTAATCACATAAATTGGAATTAACGCTGAAATGGCTATGACGACGTGTTGGTTATGTTAATTCCGATTTTAAAAACAATGCTTGACGCTGACGAATGACACATGACTCGCGTGTACGTTCAAGAAGTCCTTGGAAAAATACTCACACACTACACACTAAGCACAGACAGACAATACTGGTGAGTTGGGTTTTCTTCTCATATTTCTACTCTGAATTATCCGGATTAAAGATGGAATATATTTCATTAAAACACAACAAAACTTTTACCTTTCTTAAGTATTAGGGATAAACTATGCTTTATAAAAAGGATTCATCAATCAAACGCGTCCCGAACATTGCGGTATCAATAAGTTCCAGATTTAGCGAGTTCTATCTGAAAAAAATATATTTCTATCTGAAAAGCTATAGCGAGATATAAGCATGATCTTATACCTCTATTTTGAGGGAAAAAAACTTCAATTCTCTGTCCGAGCACCTTTAAACTAACCACCCACTTCATTTAATTTGAAAAATATATACAAGAATGCAGGATATGAAGATAACAAACAGTATTCAATATCAAAGTCCATAAAACAATACAAAATAGGAACAAAGAAAACACGGACCTCCAAAACATCAGAGGTGGGATCAGGTGCCATGGAGAAGTGAGCATCCCCTGTCGACCGGTCACACCCGCCGTGTGCTACTTGTTTTGATCGGGAAATAACGGAAAAATCCATCGTCAATTCACTGTATAAATACTGGACTAACAATTTTAAAACTAGTATGAAAAACGTCAGTCAGCATTTGGCTCAATGATACAAGGTCATACAAGGTCACTGCATCAACCATAGAACTTACAAAATGATGACTTTAAACAAGAAGACAATATGTGTGGTTTACAAGTGAACATAAGGAACTTGCATGAGTATTATACCAATGATTTAAATTTCACACCGTGAGCCCTATGTGTTGATCAAATAATGAAACACTCTAGACTCAAAAATAGTAAGCGACACCTCAGCAAAATTAAGAACCATGATGTAATATTTAATATATTATTACGACAAAATAATTTATGAAATGCCACCTTTAAGCGCAGAAGTTGAAATCACTGATACATCAACCTATTTTCCAGTAGTTGCCTCAATTCAAAATTCATCGTACTCAGAAATTTTTTGTAGGAATCGGAAAATGCAAACCCAAAAACCAAGTGATTGCGGAACATTACTACACAATTAGTAAAATATTTTATGTCAAGTTCTATGGGGAAAATCTAACAAGTTGACTTATGAATGATAGTTGATATATTTAATTTGATGTTGATGCATCTGTGTGTCACGTTAAAAACCAGAAAAAGTGCAAAATATTTAATCTTACAGACTAACAATATGTGCCTTCGAGTCTTTTCGTAAGAAAAAAAAATGGTAATATGAAAAGTTCCTTAAAAACTTACGTTTTCAAAGACCATAGAATTATTCTGTGAGAGATTTGAGAAAGATAAAAATAAGTCGAAATGTAGGAAAGAACATTTTTGTAACATTTTTCTTTTACCCTGAATATCCCAAACTTTTACAAAGGACACCGGCTTCACGTTTGTCCCATCCACTGTCACAAACACTTCGCCATTCGCCGTTAAACAAAAGCTCTGCTCGACCTTCATCTACTGAGCTACCATTTGTAATTCTTGCCGTGTCTAAAAACATGTGAATCGATCAGTTGCTAAAAGAACATTTAAAGAGATCAGCCAAGAAATCTTTAGTTTCTTTAAAAAGTTACTAAAATAAACTCAGCAAAAAAATTTAAAAAGATCATAAAACAGATTAGCAAAACAAATAATATGTTAACCAACCATTTCCTTTGTCATAACAGATGACTCCAGCACGTCCGCCATTTGTACAACTGCTTGATTCAATGACTGAGAGTCTACATCCTAGTAAAGACGTTTCACCTCCGTTACAGTAAACATCCCCCAAAATGCGAGTTTGTCCACTTTGTTCTCCGAACAAAGACGACAGAGCAGGCAGGCCTCTTAAAAAATAGCGGGGCAAAAAAATGTTTATCGGCCAAGAGTATTTTTTTTTAATTTACTTAAAAATCAAATAACTGAAAACACTCATTAATTGCTTTCAATTGAATAACTTTTGTTAATTTTAAAAATATCCATTGAATTTAAAAATACCTTTGTCTATGCTTAAAAAATATATTTACCCGGAATACCCTATTCTTCTGCAAGTCACATCGGCTTCACGTTTGTCCCAACCACTGTCACATATACTGAGCCATTCACCATTCATCAAAACCTCTACTCGACCTTCTTTTTCCGAGGTTCCATTAACGATTCTTACCGTATCTAAATTGTCATTCTAATTGAGAGGCTAAGAAACTTGGGAAAAAAAATGGTAAAAGAAATAATAATAATAATAATAATAATAAAAACATACCATTTCCTGAGTGATAGCATAAGGCTCCGGCAAGTCCGCCATTCACACAGTTGCTGGGATCAACTACTGATAGCCGACATTCAAACAAAGAGGTTTCACCTCCATAACAGTAAACATCACTCAACATCCATACTTGTTTGCTTTCTTCTCCAAACATAAATGGTAAAGCAGGTAGACCTCTAATAAATAGGTATATAAATTGAGACGGAATAGAATGATTGATTGTCTCAATCGCAGCTTCTCGGGCCTTTCTGACTATCGGAAAAACAACCGCGAATGTATTACGTAGACGCCATAATAACCCAACCCCCCACTTTTCACGATCTTTGAAATAAATGCATGGAGACCATTTATCTGTGGAATATGGAGTTTAACTTTTTTCAATGTAATGATATTTTACTTTGTACACAACCATTCCCCACGATAAATTATAGTCCAGATATTTTGATATCATTGACAGCTACTTTTTCAATAAAAATGGAACTCTTAGATTTACTTAACTTAGTTATTTGCAAAAGTATTTTGGTAAAAAAACATTCTGATTGTACACACAAGTACTGTGAAGTCGACATAAAAAGATGCTTGGGGTTCTGGTTGACAAAATCTGTTGTTTCTGGTGACAAGGTCTTCCAGCCAACATATTAGAATTCCCATGTGTACCAATTGCGCCGCATTATTAGCGGACCTATTTTATATTCATATGAAGCAGCATTTGTGCAAAAAACACTTGCTGTGACCTTCAACTCGACATTTAGATATATCAACGACGTATAGTCAATTAACAATTGTAATTTCCATTTTTATGTTGATACGATATCCTGGGGAGCTCGAGGTAAAAAATGCCACAGAGTCTGACACATCTATTTCATCTTTTGGATATTTGACTTGAAAAAAGGCGTTGATGGTAATCTAACAACCAAGCTCTATAATAAACCTGATGACTTTAACTTTTCTATCGTCAACTTCCCTTACTTATGCAGCAAAATGCCTTCTTCAATCGCATGCGGAGTTTATGTATCTCAGTTGATTCTATAGGTGGCAAAACATGCTCTACGTATGAACAATTTCTAAAAAGAGGTAAATTATTGACAAACAAGTTGATGAAACAAGAATTTCCGCTCATTTAAAGGAATTATTTCTTAAGTTCTATGCAATGAGCTTGTCAGCAAATACAATTTATCATTGAGTCAAATGTTTACTGAAGGTTTTCATACTAATTGTTAGTCCATTATTTATTTCTACGCTGAATTGACGATGGATTTTCCCACTTTTTCCCGATCATGATAAGGAGAACATGATAAGGTATCTCACTGCTTAAAGTCCTCAGGGACGAGTAGACCTAAATTTACAGCTCCCACCAGCAATCACTATGGATTGCAGTTAAGTGTGAAGTTTTACGTTACGGCACAATCTAGTTTGACAGCTGCACCCAAGGTAAATAGTACACGCCTCCTAACCGCAAGGTTTACGACTGGAACTTTCTTCTAATCGCTGATTGGTTGCTCGTACAACAGACTAATTCTGTGTCAATGTTGATAATATGAGTTGACCAATCACGTGAATTGTTTACGCTGGATGCATCTGTCGGAAAAGATAGTGACGTAATGCAAAACTTCCCACTGAACTGAAATTGATAGTATTGGGGTCTCAAAAGACTTCAAATAAAACACACGAACAAAGAATATTGTTAACGACGTAAAATTATAAAAGTTTTCTGTACATACTGAGGTGTCCAGGAACAAAATAGATTTTTATGTCCTGATTAAAAGTACAAAAAGTTATTTTACCTATAGAAATAAATGATTTATAAAAAACTTAATTGAAACATTTAGATAGATAATTCCTTAGAAATTACCCTGAATATCCAATGCTTTTACAAGTCACTTCAGCATCATTTTTGTCCCAACCTTTGTCACATACACTTCGCCAATGATCGTTAAAATACACCTGTACTTGGCCTCCACCTGGAGAGCTCCCATTTACTATTCTTACAGAATCTGAAAATTAAAAAGAGGAAATCACATGAGAACTATAGTGCCAAAGGCGAGAAAAAATGCTCACCGCCATCACATGGGATTATTTAAAGGGTGTAGAAAATATAAACTGAATGAAACAAAGCAACCCAAACAAACAAACATCTACATATTTTAGAATAGCTGTAAGGGAAAAAAGGTATTTATGAGCATTTCAGAATTGCAAAATTTTGACAAAAATTCAGATGCACTGTACAATATGTGCAAAAAATAAGTGCCAAAAAATGAAAGACTGCAACATCTCGTTCATTCATTTAATCAGAATTATTATTTAAAACTCTTTAACAACAAAGACGTTTTGGTCCCACTGTGGGACATAGAGAATGGTCCTTCGGATGAGACCGTATAAACTGTGGAACCGTGTCGCAGTCCGTGCTCGCACAAATAAGATCACCCACTGCTTATTATAACTGGCCGTAATGAAGTGCAGAATACAGGACAAAGTTTGTAAATCTCAACCGGCGGGTCGTGGTGTCTCAATAGGATTCCCGAAAAAGAAACAGTTAAACAACTTATAAATAATCAATAAGATAGAACAATTCAAACAAGGATTAAGTATACACAGTATGTTCCGAAGCATCCAAGGCACCGGATCCCACCTCCGATGTTTTGGAGGCCTGTGTTTGCTCTGCTCCTATTTTGTTTTGTTTGATGGAGTTTTGATATTAAATACTGTTCTTTATCTCCATGCATGTATGTTTCATCAGATAACCATTAAATCAAATATTTTCATGGTTTGAGATAATAATATGGGTTCTTGGGGATTCGGTTTCGTTGCTGAAAAGCGTATAGTGGTTATTAATTTGATATTTGTTTTAAACTTAGTGGATCTCCTCGTGTGTTTTCTCTTACCAAAATAAAAAAAAATCAAGTGGGAAAAAGTCTAACTTGCTATAGACAAGAATAAATAGCTTCTTATGAGAAAAAAGGGAATTATTCTTTCATTGTATGCATCGTAGAAGCTCTTATTCTGAAAGGAAAAAGAATATTTCTAAATGTATTCGTTCGTGAGAAGCTGAGACTGCCAAGGAAATCACATGATCAATCAAGAAAAAGGTTAAAGATAAAGATAGATTAAAGATCGTATTTTCTTCAGGTTGTTTTATATCTTATTTTTGAAAAACTATTTTGACAGCATGAGGAAGCCTTGTGAAAAAAGGGATAATGTATATTGTAATTATATTGTAAGGTTCACGTTCAACTGAGAGAAACCTCGTTTGCAGGTGATGAAGGTATGTAGCTGCATTAGTAAGGGGAGTTCACGATTAAAAAGTTAGTCATCACGTCTGTCATAAAGCTTAGCTTAGATTACAATTAAGGTTTTCCAAAGGTCAATGTGTCTAAAAAAATATTTTTTACAAAAGCCCCAAACTTATTTGAGGTATAAAGTTATAACATTTACAGTTCACAAATATATCATTGATAAACAGATAGAAAGTATCACCTCTGATGTTTGGGAGGTCCGTGTTTGCTTCTAATATGTTTTATTTTATGGAGTTTTGATCTTGAAATCTGTTCGTTATCCCCATATATTTTATTTTAAAAAAAGATATTTTTGAGAAAAAATATATCAAAACTTTTATATATTTATAAGATGCTAAATTTTGTCCTTTAAGTGAGAACAATCATTGCAGAAAAAAAACCTGTTTAAAAATGAAGGCCAAGTTGGACGTAAATAGTCTCTCAAAGGCTGTAAAAGTTTTAACTTTATAAACCACATAGTTTTGGGGCTATTGTAAAAAGCATGGCCTTCGGAAAAACCTTAACGTCTTTTTCAAGTACAATATCTAAATATAAAGTACATGTGTCAGACTTTGTCATATCTTATATTTCAAGTCAACAGGATATATATTTTTTATCGACATAATAATGGAAATAACGGTTACCACTGTTGATCAACAACACGCTGTCGACATATCTAAATGTTTAAGTCCAAAGCAATTGTTTCCTTCTTTTTATGAATAAGATTTTGGACAAATGCTATCAATAGTACCTTACACGAGGCCCCGAACGAACCAGGAGCCTTTAATTCATAATTCATAAGTTTGGAAGAGGTACTATGCTAATTATAAAATTGCACTTGATCTGTATAAAATCCTTCTTTCACAATTAGCAGATTTATTACAGATCAATAAATGATACGTACTAAGATTATGACTAAGAGATTTTCAGATGCCTTTTAGAGAATAATGCATTTTCTATAAATACAAGGACTAGAATTAAAAATTATTATCATGTTAACCAACCATTTCCTTGGTCATAACAGATGACTCCAGCAAGTCCTCCATTTTTACAACTGCTTGATTCAACGAGTGAGAGTCTACATCCTAGCAAGGACGTTTCACCTCCATAACAGTAAATATCCCCCAAAATGCGAGTTTGTCCACTTAGTTCTCCAAACAAAGACGAAAGAGCAGGTAGAGCTCTGAAAAAAAAAACCCAGAGCGGCTTTTATTCCATCTTAACACGAAAGAAGATGAGTTTTTGAAACACTATGCACCCGGCTGCAACAAAGTTCGAAAAAGCAATTTTTAGCATATAGGGCACAGTCAAGGTCACAATATCATTTAAATGATATTATATAATTAATATCATTTGAAAGAGTTTAATTAGTGATGTATGCATACCAAATATGGAGTCTCCATCTCCCACATTTCAAAAGTTATGACAAAGGTTAAAATTGAAAACAGACAGACAGCCAGACAAACATGACAAAAACAATATACGCCCGCGATCTATCGATCCGGGTGCATAAAACATTCTTGAAAGCAAAACGCATTAATTCTAATATTGTTAAAAAATCTGAAGCCTTTCAACTGATTACTATTATAATATTTCTTAAGCCATTTATCCATTATTATTTCTTGATTACATCTATAAATCATTAATTGTTAATCTATTGTTTTAATAAATTAATTTTTAAAGTTAAAAAAAAATTTTTGCAAGACCCAAGATCGTGTAACATTACAAAGATTAAGTAAAAACCGTTGTTTTTTTTAAACAAATCAAATTATCGATTATATGATACTAATAAAATCTTCTAACCTGGAATAGCCAATACTTCTGCAAGTCACATCGGCTTCAGGTTTGTTCCAGCCACTGTCACAGATACTGAGCCATTCACCATTCATCAAAACCTCTACTCGACCTTCTCTTTCTGAGGTTCCATTAACCATTCTTACCGTATCTAAATTGTCATTCTAATTGAGAGGCTAAGAAACTTGGGACGAAAATCGTAAAAGAACTAATAATAATAAAAACATACCATTTCCTGAGTGATAGCATAAGACTGCGGCATGTCCGCCATTAACACAGTTGCTGGGATCAACTACTGACAGCCGACATTCAAACAAAGAGGTTTCACTTCCATAACAGTAAACATCACCCAACATCCATACTTGATTGTTCTTTTCTCCAAACGTAGATGAAGGAGCAGGTACACCTCTGACAAATATTTGTATATATTGAGAATGAATTCATTGCAATTAAAGAATAAGTCGCTCGTGGGGTGCAGTGGTTAGCGTGTTTGCTCTATTGCAGGTCGCAGAATAAGATATGAATAAGATATTGTCGCTCGGTATGAATCCCTAATATGGGAATTTGATACTGGTGTCGTAAAGTGAGACTTCGTCCATAGTAAGACTTCCCCTGGAATGTGGGCTATATAGGGAGATTTTCCCCGAAATACTAGCTTTATGCGGAGACCTCCACAGGGGAAGTTTGTCATGAATCCAGTTTATCGAGGAGGAAGTCTAACAACATAGCTAGTCTCCATCCTTGCATAGCAAGTCTTTCCCCTCCATTGTTGATTCCTGAATAGTAACTTTAAGGGACATTGGCAAGTCATGGTTATCCGAAGCAAAAGGTTTTATAGATGTTTTTAAAATTATATAAATGTGATACAGAGTGATCCCCCGTGAACAATTCTCTACACCAAAGACTTTTCTCTGAAAACCAAAACGAGCGTGCTTTACTGGAAAAAACATAAGCACGAGTTCTCTGTCCTTGTTTCCAGTCGCTGCCGATAATAATTGTTTTAAAGACCCTAACGCTCGTTAAACAATGTCATGGTATCAGTCTAAAAGCATATACGTTTCCTTCGAAGGGTAGAATCATCTCGACAGGGAATGCTAGCTCCTCCACAATCTGATTAAAATCAGATCTTTGTTACGCTCCGAAATTCTGATGGCGACCATTAGAATTTCGGAGAGTAACAAAGATCTGATTTTAATCAGATTGGCTCCTCCATGGCACCTGATCTCACCTCTGATGTTTTGGAGGTCCGTGTTTGCTCTGCTCTTGGTTTGTATTGTTAAATGGAATTTAGAGCTCAAAAACTGTTCTTTATCTCTTTATATTTCAGAAGAAATAGATGATAATGGTATGAATAAAACGTAATTCTGAGATACAATATAACTTTTAAAAAGATAATTAAATAGAAATTACCCTGAATACCCAATGCTTTTACAGACGACCTCAGCTTCTCTTTTGTCCCAACCTATGTCACATACACTCTGCCAATGATCGTTAATATAGACCTCTACTTGGCCCTCATCTGGAGAGCTTCCATTTACGATTCTTACCGAATCTGAAAATAAAATACCAATCATATGAGTATTACACTGCTTAGGAAAACATTAATTTCACTGCAACAAAAAAGGCATGTACCCGAAGTGTGAAAAATATTAAAGGAATTTTTTTTACCCTCAGGTGATTTAAAGTTTCTGTTTAGCAACCTTTATTATTTAGATTTTAAATATCTTATGGAGGTTATGATATGATTATTTTTAAAATTGATTTCCTCAGTTTTTGTTCTTTATTAACTGATTTAGTTCAAGTTTCTAATTGAATAATTGTGGTAATTTAATGCAACTTTCAGGTATATCTTCTTCACATATATGTATCTGTAAAGAAAATGATACAAATTTAATATATTTAAAATTCTGTTTCTCCAAAAAAAATCTCAAAACAAACTTGTGTGATTTTCATCTTAATCTGCCATATATAATGTTGAAAACTGACACGACATTAGACAGTGAATGTATATTAATAAATAACAAATGACAGATTGAAAGAATAATGTTTTAGGGAAATAATACACATCTTAAAAAATCAGTATAAAATGTCCGCCGAGAGTCATCATTTCTTATCCCTTCGAGCCAGACTCACAGCACTTGGAAACGTTCGAACATCTCAAATTCAAAATTAAAACAAAGGTTGTCTCTCTCTCTCTCTCGACGCTCTCTTTCTATCTACCGGCATCTATCTATGAGTGCTTAAAAGGAGATTAGAGTATATTCCATGTTTCTCATACTAGGGACAAGCAGTAAATCTCTTAAAATTGTACCAAGAAGTTTAAATCAGCAGAACAAAGTCAAACTGAAAGATGTATTATTGTTTTTGTAACCAACCGTTTAGTGCCTGGTAACAAACGACTCCAGCGTATCCGTCATCAATACAGCTGCTTGATTGAACTACTGAGAGTTGACATTCTAAGAAAGAAGTTTCACGTCCATTACAATAAACACGCAACATCTGCATTTGTCCGTTTACTTGTCCAAACTTTGACAACGAAGCCGGCAAACCTCTAAAAAAAATGGAAATATGCATATCTGAAATCGTAAAGCATCATGGATATGTGTATGTGTTACAGAATTTTTTGAATTTTGTTCGTGGCAGAATTGTTTTAGTATTAAAGACACAAAAAGTAATTAATGAAATTTGTTTGGATAACAAAAAGTATTCCAGCTCAAAAGTCCATTTAACATTGCAAAATAGGAGCAGAGCAAACACGGAACTCCAAAACTCATAGTTGGGATCAGGTGCCGTGGAGGAGTGAGCATTCCATGCAGACCGGTCACACATGTCGTGTGCTCCTTGTCATGATCGGGAAATAACGGAGAAAATCAGTCGACAATTCAGAGTGTAAATAATGGCCAAAAATTCAATACGGAAAAACTCTGTCAACATTTGACTCAATGATAAATTGTATTTGCTGACAAGGTCATAGTATCGAACATAAAACTGTCGAAATGATGACTTTAAACGAGACTGCTGATATTTTTGCTTCATCAAATTGTTTTTCAATAACTTAGCTCCTTTTAGAAATTCGTCATACGAAGAGCAGCTCTCGTGTTTTGAATGAACTAAGGGCTATTAACTCCATATGCAGGTGATAAATAAGTAAGGGGGTTTGACGATTGAAAAGTTAGTCATCAAGTTTATCATAAAGCTTTGTTATTTTTAAATAATTAACATCTTTTTCTAGAAAACGATCCAAATATGAAAAAAAAAATGAGTCGGACGCTGTGGTATCTTTTATTCCAAGCTCACAAGAATATATTGAGTCTACAAAAGAATGGAAATTTATAAATAAAAAAAAACTATTGTAAATTGACAATATACCATCGATATATCTAGATGCTGAGTTGAAGACCACTTGTAGAATGAAATCAAAATTCCTCTAAAAACAATGTTGTTATCAGCTTTGCAAGCAGGGACCAGTAAGTACTGATCGTGTATTCTATCTAATTTTTTTTCACTTCTGGATTATTGAATTCATTAGGAAAGATGGTTTTCATAGTGCCTCTAAATCGGTTAATGCGCGAGTAAAAATACCGGTAATTCTGATACTGACAAAGTGTCAAGGTATTCTTTTTCATGTCTTGCCCATCGCCTTGCGTAATCTGCTACAGAATCCATAATATTTATGAAATTACGATGCCAGTTAAAGGATCGGGTCTCCCTACCTTCAGGAATTTTAAAAATTAGTGATCTACCCTTATTATTAACTATATTTACTTCACCTGTAATAATGTGTCCAACAGGACCATAGTTGATGAAGAACATGAACACGGTGGATAATTATGTTTTAGATATTAGATTTCCAGGTCCTGTAAAGTTTTCATGTAATTAAAAAGTTTGGAAGCAATCTTCGATGTATATTTGTAGGAAATACAAGTTGTAGTCTTTAACTTGAAATATGGTGGAGAACAAGACTGGAATATTTTGTGACAAGGATTATTACTTGTATTAACTGCGTCAATTCTTTTGTTGGCATATTGAAGTGTAAGGAACTAACAAATACGTATTGTTTTAACTACAGTTTCTTTAGTACAGGTGGCGTTTTCAGAAGCGTATGATTTACAATCTCCATAATCACAGATCTCAGCCTGTATTCTGGTGCCGAGGAATCACACAATGGACCTTCTTTGACCTTTCAAGAAGACTATTCAAAAGTTTCAAAGGGGCAGAGTATTAAGACCTGACTGTTGATTAACTTAAGGTAGTAACGAATCAAACGAGGCATCGTGTATTAAAGGGATTTCATCACATCGACATTGTTACACTGTGGACTGGAAAACATGTAAGAGGGTCGTTCAATAAGTAATGCAATAAACATTATTATAATACATGTTGAGGTTTAATTTTTTTTTTTCAAAATTGAAAACCCTTGAAAAAATTAACTCTCGATTCCAGCCTACATTCTGCATTTATTTAATTTAACAGTTATGGTAATTTGGTTATGAAATCTGTGTTCGATACAAAGAACACTTCAATGGTAATTAATGAATTATTTTAATACAAGCGCTGAATAGTAAATTGTCCCTAAATCCAGCTCTTGAAAAAAGGGGTGCTAGAGGATATTTTCCATTGAAATTAGACTTTGAAGCATCACCATATTTTGAAATAATCTTGGATAAGATTAAATGTTCCTCATATTTTTCTTATGTTTTGGCAAGTAAAATCAAACATAAATATATCAATAAAATATTATGTTTCAGTATTGAATCAATTTGAAATAGGTGAAAAATAAGCATTTTTTTTTTCTCTCTATAAACATATGTCCTCCCCCCGTGAAGCACAAAAAGCTTTGGTATGAATTCGTGAAATAACAGTCTATATTAACTGTCGAAAGGAATTTTGTTTCACGTGAAGGGGGGATGGAAATGATCTAAAAATATTCTTCGTTTTCCATTGTATTCTACATTGAACAAGATGTGATTGTGAAACACTGATGTCCCTGTATAGCAACATAGCAAAGGGTATGCTTTCTTAAATGCAGATCAAATATGTTGGTACCTAAAGTAAAGTTTTTTCCACAAGAAATTCAAATGTGGAATATAAAACGATAGCAACGCCTGTTCAAAGTTTATGATCAAGATTTACGTTTTCAAGGCAGGACAAACTCCGGGGTCAAGGTCAAAGGTTCAAGGCCTTGTCTTAAAGATTATATATTAGAAGGATGGAAGTGCTGGCACTTACCGTTTAAAAGTTATGGCCAAGGTTATAGTTTTAAAAAAAAGTAGGTCAAAGTCCAAGGTCAAGGTCAAAGGGTCAAAATTCTTAGTATCAAATTAAGTGTCTTTTCAAAAGAATTACATATGTGAAGTATGAAAGCCCTAGCCTTTATCCTTCGATAGTTAAGTCCAAGGTTAAAGTTTTTTCATAAATGCGAAAATCTTCCAGGTCAAGGTCAAAATGTCAAAGTTGTTAGTACTCAATGAAAGTTCTTGCCACAAAAATACATATATGAAGTATGAAAGTCCTGGCATTTATTGTTCACAAGTTAGAAATTTTGTGTAAAAGTGGGTCAAACTCCAAGGTCAAGGTCAAATTTGGTGTTATCCAAAGATAGGTCTTGTCACAAGAAATACATATGTGAAATATAATAGTCATAGCTCCACTACATCAAAATTTATGGGCAAGGTTAAAGTTTTTGTGGACAAACAGACAGCTAGACAGACGGATAAGAAAAAATCTATACGGGGGCATAAAAACACAAGATTTACCAAAATTTTAGAGTTATCTCTCTTTATTTACCAAAATAAGTAATGTTTTTAGTAAAATATAATTATCTATAGAAATATTAAAAATCCTTCGAATATGTTAACTTTCGAAAATTGACTTGGAGGTAGGCGGGAGAACAATACTATCGTTCGCAGTTCTTTTCCTATTGTCCTCGCAAAGGAATTCACTTTTAAAGTAAGCATGGTCACTAGACCAAGCTGAAAACTGTCTATACCTGATCACTGCCAAGAATTTGAGCGAATGCGAAAATTGTGCTTTTTAATGATGATAACTTTTATGTTCAAATAACACTCAGGAAATTAAAATAGATTTCTCGCAAAGGAAGTCCAAATATCGGCGACCAGGGTCAGTTTCCTGTACCTGACAACGCTGCTGCAAATAAGCTTACAGAAATAAATAAGATCTTCAAGAAAACAAAGTATTTAAAACTTTTGCATTGAAGATATTCGCTTTATATTCTCTTTTTTTTTGCAATAAATCTTATCAGATGAAGTGGATGAACCATGGATATCAAATGTATCGTTTTTAAGTTGTCGGTAAATATAAGCTAATATTAACTTTTTTTTTTAAGATCATACGTTTATATAATAATAATAATAATAATAATATACCATTATTTGATACTCGTACATATTGGAATGTTTAAGATTAACTATTTTCTGGATCATGACAAGGAGCGAGTGTGACCAATTTACAGGGAGATGCCTACTCCGCCATGATCCCACCATATGTTTCCAGAGGTACCTGTCTGCTCAATGAACTTTGAAATTCTCAGCCTGATTACCGTTCGTTATCTCTATATATTTCTGGTCTTTATCTTTAAATTTAATATTCAGGGGTGTAATACTTTTATAATTTTAGTTACCTTGAATATTTTAAGTTTGTACAAACCACTCCCGCTTCATTTTTGTCCCAACCGCTGTTACATACTGTATGCCATTCGCTATTAACTAAAACATCAACCCGTCCTTCATATTCATAGCTACCGTTCACAATTCTAACTGAATCTGAAAAAAGACGTGTGTGTTGAGACAATATACAAACAATATTGTAAGAGAATAACACTTTCTCAATTCAGTACACTCAGTAGAAGATAATAAAATAAATCTGTTGAAGACTGGAGGCTGCTTTCCGGCCCAAGTGGATCTAGGGCAAAGTCCTGTTGGTCCTCAGGGGGCAAAGCCTTTAGAAGCTCCTGGTTATTTTTATTTTAAGAATATAACCAGACAGAAAAACGGTGTTATTGGTTAGTTATGTACACTATGATCACTTTTTATGCAATAATTCATAATCTAGGGAATACAAGATGTTCAGGCCTGATTTAAAACAAAACTTATACTTGGTCATTAAATAAAACTACCATTTTTCAATTGACCATTAATTATAAAACTAAAGTATGGCATTCTTAATATTAGTCGGAATGATGGACAAAAACATTCTACCCCGGTCAAATATGAATCATACGCTAAATATTCATCGTTACACCGGCCATTCATCTATACTCGTACATCGTTACTGACTTGCATCCAACAAAAGGATTGTTCACAATTTAAAAATATATATAATACCAAACTTCATATCTACACTTTTAATTTCATCAGGCGTTTATTATTGTCACGTACCTTCATTTTTTTGCTGACAAACGACTCCGGCTTGTCCATCATTAATACATTGACTGGGTTTTATCACTGATATTCGACATTCTGACAAAGACGATTCGCTTCCGGAACAAGATGCATCGCCCAACATCCATAAATTGTCCTTTTCCTCACTCAACACAGGTGAAGTTACTGGGAGTCCTCTAGAAAAGAGGATATATGGATACTTACCATGAATTACTGTAAAGAATGAGTATATGGAATTTACCGCAATGATGTCTCACATATTATTAAAAGACCTCGTGAAGATGCTTTATATAAAACATATTCAAATGTTAAAACCCGTTTTAAAAATGTTAACCTCGGGTTGCAAATATAGCAAAAAAAGTCACAACATTTGGCATTCAAAAGTTATTATTTTTCATTTATACGCATCAATGAAGGTTTCATATAATCAATAATATATTATTTATAAGAAGAAAACAAAGGAAAATTATATAAAAATTTTATATTTTGACAATCATTACAAATAGTAAATATATTGTATTACAACTGTATTTTCATTTAGAAAGAACGGCATTTAAATCGAAAGATAATGTATGAAAAATGCATAATACATGTATTGCTTATCTCTTTTTGCATAAATCAGTGCAAAGCTCATTTTGAAAAATCTCGTAATATGCTTGACACATAAAAGTTAAATTTTTCATATTTTTTTTCATCCAATGATAAATGGTGTTATAAGTACTATATGTAATTATTTAATGGTAAAGGAATGTTTCAATAACATGGCATCCCATAATTTAATTACATTATTTTTACAAAATATTAACATAAAATAACCCTTTGTATCCTAAACTTCTACAAGCCACATTGGCATCAGCTTTGTTCCAATTCCTGCTGCAAATAGTGCGCCATTTGCCATTAATGAAAACTTCCACACGACCCTCATGGAAAGAGCTACCATTAGCAATTCTGATAACATCTGAAAAGATATTAAAGAGAAAAAAATCAAGAAACTAAAGGGCCATTTAAGGGTCACCTTAATTTGATAAAATATTGTAAAGGTTCTAAATAGTATAAATAAAGATTTCTAACCGTTAGAGAGAAAAGAAAACAGCCAGCCTAGAATTCATTAACAATTTACAAAGTACCTTCGTTTACTAGTCAGTTTTAATACTGCTATTAAACCTGAGCAAAATTGTATTGCTTGGGCACTTAATTACAGCAAACCAATTCCCTCTTTCAATGTAGCGGATTTGAAAAACGTAATATAAATATACCAGGTAACCTATCTGACATTTGTCGACGTAACCAAGTTACCTTCCTGAAATTTGTTTGAAAGTGCCTGAAAAGGCGTACATGGCGATAGCGTTTGCATTAAATATTTTGTTATCTATTGGGATAATTACTTTTTATATATATGACTCCAAACTGCTACGGGACTGCAAAGTTATATGGTCACGACAAGGTCCGAAGGTCTGCGCTAAACTCCAATGATTTGACACGCTAAAGTCTGATAGTACGGAAAACAATTAACGTCTATAACCTCATAACGTCATAGTCAAATTGAATTCAATTTTTTTGCACACACCGTTGCAAATATAAACTATATCTTTCAAAAAATGCATCCTTCATTATAATTAATACTTAGATAACGTCTCTACATACCCAGGAAACTGAGAGGATTTTCGTAGAAACAAATGGATAAAACAGACAGTATTTTCAAGTTCAAAATTCCATAAACAATACAAAATAGGAGCAGAGCAAATATGGACCTCTCAAACATCAGAGGTGGGATCAGATGCCATGGAGGAGTGAGTATTCTCTGCCGACCGGTCACACCCGCCGTGTGCTCCTTGTCATGATCGGGAAAAAAAAACCCAGAAAAATTCAGTGTTTAAGGGGGCCGACTATAGTTTTATTGTGTGAAAACTACAATAGCGAAACTCTTCATTTTTATACCATATATAACTTACAATAACTTCAGTGTACATGCAAAGTTTGGGGAAAATCTTTACCGTCCAGGTATTTTTGAGGGACCGTCTCAAAATACAGATACATTAACTATAGGATTATGTTGGAAAATGCCAATTTTTAGCACTTTAAAGCAAATTATACAAATACTACAATAGACATTTTGTTCAAACTATAATATTTTATGAGTAATACTATATGATACAATATATGTAAGAAACACAAAATTCTACCTTCTTGTTAAGAGAGGATCATCTCAAAATGCAAAAAATTAACAAATTTTACTATTTTTATAGAGTACTACAAAATATGACGTAAACAATGGATTCACAAGAAAACATTATAAAATGTTGGAGATATTCTAAAATTTCTATGTTTTAAATTTCAAGACCGTATGTTTATTACTTTTTCTGTAATAATATTTTTATTACCCCTTTGTTTAAGAGCTGCAGATTACCATAACGTCAAAAAGACACTGCAACGACGTCAGCCTACCTATCAATTGCCAAATCGAATTAAAAAAAATCAGTTATATCGAATTGTAATTACATTTTTATACCTATAATTTCTTAATTTTTGTTTAATTTTAATAATTAAGCGAAAAAAATTGCATTAAAACAATAAATACGCTTCATTTTACTATGATGCGCGAAATATTGCGCAATGGAAACTATAGTCGGCCCCCTTAAATAATGGACCGAGAATTACAATGAAAAACGTCAGTCAATAGTTTACCCTGTTTTAGAAATTAAATTGTTCATACGTAGAGCATGCTCTTGCGAATCGAATCAACTAAGATATGTAAACTCCGAATGTAGGTGATGAAAGTATACTGAGGAAAAAGAAACGCACGGTAAACTTTTGAGGTGAATTAAATTAATTTTTCTTTTAATTTTTTTCAGTATTCCAATCTAACTTTTAAAATCATCTTTTAAAAAGATATAACAAAATCCCATTTGATTTTGTTTAATAGAAGCTCATATGACGATTCCCCCCCCCCCCCCCCCCAAAGTGAAAATCAAAAACTCTCATTATCTTGAATGTCTCTCTCGCGCATCTATCATGAAACTATCTCTCAATCCCTGGCTATATTGGGTATGGGAAACAACGCCAAAAAATTATTCATGCGACGCGCGCATGCGCCAGTGAGAGGAACACAACAATAAGTTGACCGGCTCAAAAAATCAAATTGCGAAATTATTTTCTTTCATTTATTGTGTAAATGTAATTATTACAAGAGTCTACGGTATAAAAGGCGGTTTAGGGGGGTAGTAAGGTGGCGATTTAAGAGATGACAGGCCGAATTACCCACTCGTAACATGACTCTTTTTCGCGTTAACGTCATCGTCACGGTTGATTGAAAACCATTTCATGCCCTATCTGACAATGGGTAACAAGTTTTATGGGGAAAAATTTACAAGAAACTGCTTACATGTAGTTACTCGTTGTTGCCTTTTTTCATTAATTAGGCAAATCGAAAACCAAACCCCATAGAACTTCTGTAAAATGTACCAAGATTGCAAGAAATTCATATCGTCTCTAAATATTGAAAAACAATGTATATACCTCGGGTGCATCAAATGGTGCAACAAGATTTGTTGACAAACTCGTCGTCATCAATTTGCAGTGAGGGATCATTTTCGTGTCAGCATCTCCTGCGACATGGGACCTCTGTTTATACGGTGTAATCCAAAGGACCAGTCCCACAGTGGAATTCGAACCCGCGACGTAAGGATCAACTCCTTACTTCGCGACTTCGAGAGTAGATGCTCTAAACACTGCGCCACTCGGGCGACGACAACATTAGAAGGCTGAGATCCAGATTGTCCAAAACATTCACAATTTGAGAAAAGGCATCAAAACTATGAATTTAGTATGCTTGCTTTATGTATAAAGGAGCCAGAGAAAAAGAATACTGGTCATACGAACGGCTTGGAAGAGGCTTCTTTGTACATTATAACATAATATGCATGTTTTTGGCTTAATAGTCCAGTCAATGAACGACAAGACCCGAAACAAATTGCAAAAGAAGAAATAAATGCATAGAAAGTTTCATTTATGTATTGTTATTAATCTCTAAAAATTCGCCATTGATTAGT
>NW_026933725.1:0-5940 GCF_032062105.1 Saccostrea cuccullata | reverse complement strand
ATTTTCAAGTGATACAGAGGCAAAAAAGCAGTTAGGGAGATGAAATTATTCGTGTACTTGTGTGCTTTTTTGTGTGTATAATAAGGCTTCTTATTATCAATAATATAAATAGACATGATGTATTGTCCTGGGATTTTATGTATCTACCTTAATGAGTAAGATCCACACTAAGCACGTATCTAAACAGTTTGAAAATGCTTTAATTATTTACTTTTATTGTTGTAGGTTTTCATTTATGATTTTTGCTGAAATGCCAGGGCATTATTTAGAGAAATCATGTAAAAACATTTCTGACAAATATCTGAATCCAATTTATCATGTTTATATTTAATATACTTTTGTACCATGGGCATCTTAATATAACAACTAAATGTACAATATCTTATACTAAGAATGGTAACCATTATTTTTAAAATTTTTATCCAAGAATTGTAAATTTTGTTTGCAAATGGTGATGTCGAGTATTAAAATGTAACTTAACAACTAGCAGATCTTTGATTTTTGACTCGTTAGAATTTTTTTAATAAAAGAATGTAAAGAAAATATCAATTCATGAATAATCATGAATGTTCATGAACATGATGAATTAAAAAAAATGTGTGAGATTATAATTTATGTCTGAGATTTAAATTGAAAATGGAAAAAAATTAAAGATCCCATTCATGTTCATAAAGATTCATCAAATGTTCATGAACTATGAATTATGAATGTTTTCATGAATTTTATTCATGAACTACTTTTATGAACCTGTTAAGAATCCTTTAAGAACCATTCATGAACAATTATGAACAACTCATAAAGGTTCTTAAAATCATGAATATCATTTCGCAGGGGATGACATCATCTTCATATGTATTCTAAGATTATAATGAGTAATGCTTGCATGCCAATGTTTATCACTTATTTCATGTATATTTAATTAACATGTAAAAGTACATTTTGGTTTTTTTATTACATCTAGTAAAATTACTTCTTGTTTTCTTTTATTCACGTCATGTAAAAGTACTTCTTTTCTTTTATTTACGTCAGGTAAAAGTGCTCAATGTTATACAAAGAGATAGTATATTGTATATAAAGGGTTTGCCTGTCTTCCATTCCTTGATGAATTTATTAATTAAAATATAATATGTTAAAAAATAAGTATATATATATTTATACTAGATGACGTTGAAGGTCTTAGGAACACCTGAAAGCTTTGGGAGATTGGGGTTCTAAACAAAGTTGATTTATCTTCAATTTTGGTGACGAAATCTGTTCAACAAGTAAAAAATTAAAACAAGGATAGAAAGAAATTACCATGATAATGATTCAACAATCGTACTTTTTTAATTTATAAAATTTCAGAGGGCAGAGAACAGTATGAAATACTTATTAAAAATACACCTGTTTTAAATTTTCTTGGATATCTACCGATACAAGTACAGCTCCACGCACTTTTATAAACCCACATGGTTTTTCATACAAATTAACGTCACATTGTTATTATGCGAAATTATGTAAGGCGGCAACAAAATATATTCTAAAAGTAATTTCTAACTTACTTTTAACTTTATTTAACTAACTTAAAACATACTTCCCACATAATTAATGGTAGGATTTTGATATAATGGTTTTCATGGTTTCTCGTCAAATTTAGCCGTCTATGTACCAGTTTTTTCATAGCAGTTTTTTGCCTTGCATTGACTCAAAAACAGTGAAAATCATGTAACTTTTATATTTCTGTAAATAGCATGACTCTATAAAGCGCAAATGATAAAAGTATTTCTCATTTGTTCAACTGCATTTTATTATGTAAAAAGCTTAAAAAGCAAAATTATAAAGTTTCAGACCTTAAATGTAAAAGAATTTTCTTTTCAATGGTAACAATTTACTGTTTTAAAAGATGAACAATACTTTTTATCCTGTCTTTTTCCATGCTTATTTTATGCAGCATTGTCATTTTTCGGCGCAACGTTTCGACAAAACCGCGATGAGTATGGAAAATATGCAAAGTACTTCGAAAAATACTCATCCTGAAATTGTCAATTTGAAAACAACTTATAACCATCAAGGAAAGCTTGATTATTTTAATTTGTAAATACCTATGAAATCATACTGATGTAACATCATATCATTCATTAATTAAGTCCCGTTTAAAACATCGACTTTAAAACTTAAATATAACGAATTTAAAGAATATGTGCATTAAACATGAGATATTAAATACATATTAGGGCTATGTCTCGTATTAAATGACGATTATGTTCATTTTATTGCCAAAAGAATATGACCTTAATTTTTGCAAAAAACCATGTGAGCTTAGAAAGTGCGTTGAGATGTGTGTCTCTGGTTTCATATCTTAATCACAGTGAATCTAAGTCAAAATTTAATTGTGCATTTCAGACAGTTTTGTTCCTTTTTGAAAAATACAAATTTAGAGATACCCGTGATAAAGTAATTGCGTCGCGGACAACCAACGTTTGAGCGAAGCCATGGAGAAATGTCACAGCTACCGGTGATAAACGAGCATTTTAATCTACATACATTAAGAGACATAAACAATAGTTCCTCCCCAATAGAATGGTTTGTGTTTTTTATAATTTTCGATTCAAATTTGATTGCGCAACACCCTCGATATCACCAGAGGTGTCCCCGGTGACCTGTAATGCGTAGCACTCCTTGTGTTATTTTTATAGGTAGTACTTATCTTTTTTATTCACTGAAAATTTTGGTAAAATTGAAAGGTACGCGAACTCTTTTGACTGATCAAATATAAAAAAACAAACTGCTGCATGTCTGATATGTCGTTATATGATCAACGTAAGGCCATTGTAGGTCTTCGGATCATCAGGAACGTAGAGAGATTGCACTGGGAACGTAGTAGGAACGTAGTGGGAGCGTTGTAAGAGCGCGCACTTGATAAGTTCCTAGTAGACGCTTTTACTGCGCTTTTACTAATATCACAAAGATCTCACGATGCTTCCGTGCTGACTGTTAACGATTAAGGCGCTTCTACTACGCTCTTTTTACGACTTTACCTCGATTCTTGTTGGCCACGATCCTGCTACGCTTGTTTTGAGCATGTTCAAAATAAGCGTGAAGAGAGCGTAAAACTCTCCGATCGTGAACACCATACAGCGATCAAACTCCGCTTCTGAAGACTCCACTATGTCTCTCCTGAGATTTGTCACGATCGGACACGTTTTCGGCCACGCTTTGATCGTAGTAGAAGTCTATGTGTGAACCGGGGAGGGGGTGATTAAGCAGGATCATGACAAAAGATTATGAATACAGTAATAGTTTTAATTGAAATTCAATAAATGCATAAAATTATACATTATAATTGTGTAATTTTATGTTGTTAAGCTTGCTTATAAAAAGTATTAAAAAATATTAGTAAAGGGAAAAAAGGCAAAAATAAAGATCTTTGGCTAGATAAATTGTAACTTTATAAATTTAACTTCTTTTAAACTGGGACACTTGGCATCATGTTACAATAGTAGGACTTGTTTTTGGACAAGATTTTCATCGGTTTACAAAAGGTTTCTCTATACCTTGTCATTTACGACAAAAAATAGGGTTTGTAAGGGCAGCTAGAAGTCTGTAACGCCACACTTTTAAAATTCTTTTTTCAACCAGGAAGAATAATTCAAGGACAGTTGGAGAGAAGTACGAAATTTAAAACATATAAACAAACTAGAAACGATCTCGTTGCGAGCAACGAGAGGTCTTCCGTCCGATTCTGAAACCCCCCCCCCAGTAAAATCAAGCTGAAAATGTAATTTGAAAAATTCGTACAGATGGGTGATTGAACCAGGGTTACCAGCAAATATTTCCAACGCGCTTACCTTTACTATAATGGGACCACTCTTGTAAATTTATTTGTAAATATTTCTGCAACAGTATATCTGTCTTGAAATTGTGAAAGGCTGGTCACTATTCATAATTTCGCGCCAAACAGCACGTATAAATCTTCACGCCTTTTCTTTGGAAAGTTCTATTAAAAAGGTGTGATAGCTTCAATCAAATTAAAATAAGAACGTTCTTATAGCTTAAATTGAGTTTTAAAAGTCATTTAATACGTTCAATGTACGAGACATAAAACATATCGTTTATACGCAAGTAATACGAAAGCAGTGGAATATGGCTATGATTCTTTAACATATTTCAATTTCCCAATCAGTTACACATTCATTAAAAAACTGAAACTGAAAAACGTGCCTCACCCAACGACGGTCAAGAATTAAGATACCATTAATGTTCATTAACTTGAATTAGATCTATTAGAAAATAAATGTTTACATAAACTTCTTTAAACGATCTTTTGAAAAAATGGTTCACTTATTTAGTTTGCATGGGAAAACAGTGGCCGCATTTTATACTCACTGAATATATCGTTTCTTGATAAACTTATGCTTACATGTATATTAATCGTGATTCAAGATCTGTTGTTCCATGATGCAAAACAAAAGGTTGTAGATAAAGTATTTCATTTGTAAATGTAGTCTCGTCTTTTTCTACCTTGAGAACCAGATAAAACTACTTTGAGAAGACCTCGCATTAAAACTTTAGTTAAAACAGAATTGCAACGTAACTACGACGTGACAATCAAAGTACTCTTTTACATTTCATTTATCCTTATGTTAGTTTCGTTCAACCAAACGCTCAGCTGACTCCATAACCCCCTACGCGCTATATGTCGGAGTTGACAGAGACAGACGCCATTTTGGATACGCTTCGAATTTTCAAATGTTAATATCTAGAGTTTGGATTTATCAATTTATAAACAAATTATATATTGAGCCTAATTAGAAGGGTTTCTATTAAACATATTAAAATAATTCAAAAATATTGAAAATCAAAAAAGTTAGAAAATTCAACTTTTTTAAATTTTCAACTGGACACAACAGGAAGTACTGACGACGAACGAAAGGTCGCATCCTGGATAGAGAATATCACGATCTATAATCCTTGAAAGTTTCACATTAATATCTTTTACCGTTCTTGAGATTAACGACGGACAAAATGTCAATTTAAATTCAAGAAAAGGTCCGTAACTTGGCACCGGAAGCGAATTTCCAAAAAATCTCTCGGACAAAATAACTTCAGATCACAACACATTGTTTCTGAGAATTTCGTGAAAATCCATCCAGTAGTCTTCGAGAAATCGCGTGCACAAAATTAGATGGTCAGAAAAATAATAATAATAATAATAAGATATAATAGAATCGCTATAAGGTCTTCCGTGAAGACGGAAGACCTTAATAAATGAGACAAAACCCAGGGGAAAGGGACCATCTGTAGACATAAGCCGAACCTTACTGGAAGAAACTTTACATTTATACCGTTCTTGATTTAATTACAGCAATGTTTCAATAAACTTATATGCATTTTACATACGAGCCTTGTATGTAAACTTTAGACACTCATATACTTTATTGTCGGTAAAGGTGGTTTTATTCAGTGTTGTCTTTATTAAATGTTTATTTTGTTATTCATTATTTTATCTGTTAAATATGATATTTGCACTATTTATGGACCTCATTATATTCAGTGACTTTAGAACTTTATTCTGGTAGAATAACTTTTTACAAAAAAATGAATTGCAAAGTCATGCCCTGTCATAAATAATTCTTGACCCGTTTGTTTACTTGGTTGGAAAATGCATTGTTGAAATATTTGTATTTAACACAAACTCGTACAGTACAGAACTAAATTTTCTAAATAACAAAACTATCCTTGTTAAAGATTGATCAAAAGTAATAGTTACGTCTATAAAATTGAACTGAATTGATAATTTTATTTTATCTCTTTTTTTTATTTATTTTTAAATTTATTTTGTTGCATTTGTTTAAATGGCAAAGTGATCGCATATATCATGCAGCTGCACAGGGGATACTCTGACGGTGCATAATGTCATTCTTTATATATTTTGTTGTCGGCAACAATATGCACTTACAC